>NC_136621.1:34868209-34910709 GCF_933228915.1 Telmatherina bonti
CAAATAATGAAATGACGATCAGAAAATCATAACTTTACTCAAACTATTAAAAGATTGTCTTTTAAATTGCTTTATTTTCAACAGGGTGTTTTCTTAATACACCTTCTCTGATGTCCAACATATTCATTTATTTTTCTCCACCCATCATAAATCCTGAGTTAAAGTACAATAAATAGTCCAACCAAAACATAAAGCAACTGTAATTGAAAAAAGTCAAAATAATATTTAGGCTTTTTAATTGAAAAAAAGGCAAAACCTGGACTGTGTAGGTGTGATTTGATAATTATATGCTCATATACTAACACGATTCTAGTTCTCATTAATAATAATAAACAAACATCTTCCATCTGATCATCCATTTGAATCTTGTGAAAAAGGGATTGGTGTCAATGTTTCAACTAGATGCTAGTGGGCTAATGTACAGTTCCATATCGGATAACATTAAACCAGGATTGAATGGATGATGGAACATTCCTAAACTTCTGAGAACCATCAACGTGTCGTGCACTCTGCTACATATCTTAATTTGAGGTTTATAGTGAATTCAAGCACTGTCTCTGTTATACAGAAAACTATTTTTCTTTTATTACATCACTTAAAATTTTAGCCACACATAAGACTTTACAATCTTTACTCCTGAAACAACATGGCAATAAGGGGGCATTGTGCAACATTTTCTGTTGTTTACTGTCCAAAACTGATGTCTGCATTTAAATGTGTTATCATTAATGTATTATGACATCCTCTAATAACCCGACACACTCTTACAAACAAATAATTTTCTATTTGTTTTACCATATGATGGGTGAGTTGATAGGGAATCTCCATGACAGTCTGCCATCTTGAAACTACAGCCACTGGTGAGGGACAAATAGCAACAATGCACAATGAGAACAAAGTTTCCCTGCAAGCCAGTGTACAGAGAAGATCAGCAACTTACTACCCTAGCAAATTGGAAAATCTGTTCAGTTGTCATTTACAAAAATGCAAGACCATGCATATGCAGCAGAAGCAGCATATGAGCCTTTTTCACACCTCCAGCAAAGCAAAAAAAGAGCTCTAAGCAGGCAGTGTGACCTGAAAATCCAAAATCAACTGTTGTTCCCCTTTCAGCTTGTCCCTTTGAAAGGGTCACCACAGCTAATCATCACTTGGGTGAATTGGCACATGTTTTACGCCAGATGCCCTACCAGACGCAACCCTCTGCATTTATCCAGGACCGGCCCTCAGAGAACAATCCTCCTTGGGACTGCAGTGCAGGTGCAGGTGACAAGACAAGCGGCTCTACCACCTGAGTCACTGCCACCCCATCAAAAATGCCTAAATTTGCCTAAAGCTAATTTTTTTTTATTCAAATTTGTTAGAGTACAGCTTAAATACACTAGTCTAATTGTAAAAGAAGTACATGTTGACACAGTAGACATTGGATTTTTGTCATAGTAAATGCTAGCTTAGAAAGCCTTCCCATCAGCTTTTAGTCTGGCTTTACCACAACTGAAAACCAGCATTTACTGCAACTATGAAAGCTACAGTTCCACCAGAGAATGCACTATTCATTTACAGGCGATATACAATTTCAGTGTTGGCATTAGCTTTAGGCTAATTTTGGCAGTACAGTTGATGGAACATTGTGAAAGTAATTCTTACACAATGTTCCTTTAATTATGTGTCTGTAAGACTTGTTAACATTGTAGAATAAGTTGTGAATATAAAATAAGCTCCCGGAAAGCCATAAAACTCACCACTTCCTTAGTGTATGTATTCAAAGTCAGTGAAATTTATTTCTTTATTATTGCTTTTAATTAAGCTTTTTTTTTTTTTTATCTAAATCATGCTGCCAGTTTTCTACTGCATGGCAAAGCATCACTTATCACACACATCTACTCTGAAAGACCACAAACTCAAAACCCACACAGAGTTGGTTTGATTCTCAGTTGTGAAGGCAATGTAAGGTTTGAAACCTAAAAACAGTTTGCAAAGTGTTCTCATAAACCAGACACCACATGAATTTAAGTGCAAATCCTTTGGACATCCTCAGCAATAAGTCAGGGGTAGTAAATATATGAAAACAAACAACTTACTGGACTGCAGAGCGAAGCTGGTGCTGCAGACGAAATCTATTGGTTCGCCATTTGGCGATTGGTTCTGTGGCTACCGAACAGAATTGATGTATGAACAAAAAGCCAAGCAGATTTTTTGTTTGTCAAAAGACAGCAAGAGTAACGGCAACTCTAAATCCACACATATAAAGCAATATTCAACTCCGCCTCTCATGGCATCACTTGGACAAGCAAAGTCATGCAGGTCAGTGGGGCTAAACAGGTTCTGAAGCTTCAATAACATTATCAGCCGATAGTCAGAGTTTCTGAAGACCACTTTGAAGCTTCTCTGGCGTTGACTCGTGTTTCTTTTTAAACAGATTTTTAAGCTTTAAGGTTTTCCTGTTTTTCTCCTTGTCTTTATTCCTGTCACATCCACTCTCAGGGGGTGACGCAAAAAATGGGAGGATAGCCTTCGGTGGCGGCAGTGGGGTCTCCACCTCAGCTAGCAGCCTGCTCTGAGGCAAGTTAGGCGTAGAGGCAGAGAGGGTGGGGGGTGTTGAAGTCATTGATTTGTACGACTTTTCAAGGATTCCATCATACACAAGCTGGCTCAATGGGCCAACTGCATAAAGGTCTGTTGAGGACTTCCATGGCACCTGGGACGTTAACATGAGGTCTGGTTGTCCAGTTTGGCATGGCAAAGAACTTGCCTCCGATCCTCCAAGCTCTTCCCTAAAAACGACTTGTTTTGGTATTTCTATTGGGACATCAACTCGTTCCCAGGAGATGTTTCCAGCAGAACTGTCTGTTGAACTTGTGGTGTCATCCCTTAGCATTTTTGGCATTCTTCTCTTGAGAGAGGCAGCAGACATGTCAAGTTCATTTTTCAGTATTTCTCTAGTTGTTAATTGCTCCAGACCAAACTCTTGCTTATCTGTAGAAGATGAGTTACCCATAAATGCTTCATATGTGTCTTTGTGTACCCTGTTCATGGAGACAGCATCTGTACAGTACTCCTGCTCTTCTCTGGACATATTTCTTAATAGTGGTCTTGGAGCTTCAGTCATTTTTTCCTTTACTAAAACCCTTTTGGAGGAATCAAGGTGACGCTCTCTTGTATTCCATGCAGGCTTCCTAGATCCTGTATCGTGGGGCATTCCCATTGACTCCATTGTAATCCATCTGCTTTCACTCAAACGTTCCGCATCCTCTCTAGTTAGTTGTTTTGTAGCACTGTCCATTGAAGCTCCCATCATATCTCTTGATATCATCCTTGGTGCATCGGTTGATGCTTCTAAAAAAATATTTCTCACATCCAGTGGTACATCACATCGATCTCTGTAGAAATTCCTTGAGGAAATGTCCATTGACTCCCATGTGTCTTTTTCTACTTTCCTTGTTGAAAACTCCAGATCTAACTCATTTGAGATCCCTTTTCTAAGTGGAGCATCCATGGGAACTTCACTTCTGTCTCGAGAGATCTTCCTTGATGGAGCATTTGTAATCAACTCATCTGCAGAGATCTTCATTGGTAAGGTATCCAATGAGGGATCCATGGTTTTGTCTTTTGCCGTCTTCCTACTGGAAGCATCCATGTCTACAGAAGCTTCACGCTCTTCAACATAAACTTTGCGAAGCGGAGGTTCTACTTCTTCACCGAAAGGCTTTGAGTTGTCTGCAAGCAGCTCAGCTTCATCGTGATAAAACTTTCGGGAGGAAACATCAACAGTGGAAGTAGGAAAGATTTTGCTGAGAGGAGGGGATGGTATATAGTCTGCATCAAAGTATTTCTCTATGGAGTCTCTGTTAATGAGAGAAAAATAAATGAGGAAAGAGGGAGAAAGCTGTTAGTAATGGGTAGTGCATGAAACCAAAATGGTCTCTAAAATAAAGGGAAACAGGACATACTGTTTGTTAAGAGTTTTCAGGAAGCGCTCCTCTCCCTCATCGTAGCAAGAGTAAGGAGTTCGGATGGGAATCAACAGGTCAGGATCCGGTGAAATCAAAGCGGTTGGTGGCTGAGCAATGACACCAGGACGACGCGCCCTGCATACGGTGGACCCTCGTAGTCGGGGAGAGCACTTTAGTGGTGGAACTGAACAATAAAAAATGACAGACATTTAACAATGAGTGAATTCACTTCATCCATACAAACCATCGTACCATACAAACCATACAAGCCAACCATTACTTATGTAGCAACGGGGATGTTACCTGATGCACTGAGAAGTACCTCGCTCTATTTCTCTAATATATCAATGTAGAAATATATGCCAATATTGCCGTCTCTAACTTATTTCTCCTTTTTTCCGCAGGTCTTCCTGATTAAGTGCAATTGTACATGTTCTGTCTTTCCTGTCCTCTCCACCCCAACCAGTCGAGGTGGATGGCTGCCCTCCATGAGGTGGGTTCTGCCGGAGGTTTTCTTCCTGTTAAAGGGGAGTTTTTTCCTTCCCACTGTCACCGTGTGCATGCTCAGGATGGGGGATTGGATCGAAGTCATGATTTGATGCAATCAGTTGGTTTCTATTATAGGATATGTATGAATTGGCTCGAAATGATGTGTATGTTGATTCGTGTATGTAAAGTGCCCTGTGACAACATTGTTGTGAAGTGGCACTATACAAATAAAGTTGAATTGAATTGAAAACAAGGTGCAGAGGTGGCAGTTTACATGTATACCAAAGCTTAACTGTGACCATTAAAACTCCAGCAGCAAAAGAGAAACTTAAATATTCAAGTCAAACAACTTTTCTCCACTGAAAACAGATAAACACAGTTAAATAACCACAAACATCTTTGAGACATTTACTACAGAACACTCCTCAATTAGATTTTCAGGTCACCGAATAAAAAAATTAACAAGACCATGGGATCAATAGAAGATAATAAGTTAATAAATAAACAAACATGTCATAGATAAAATGGAAATAGTGAGGAGTATCTGTTTGTTGTCCTTGGTGGAGCAAGGTAATGCCATCCAGGGGGCATTACATAGAAGAGCTCGGACAGAATTGATCAGATTGACTATGATTCTTGCTTTCTGGACTGTGCCTTTTTTCCAGAGGGGCTCACACGTACACATCTTTACAGTTTTATTAACACTATTCTATTCCCTCGCAGATAACTTGTAAATCAGATGATAAAAGTTATATTGTAAAATTACTGCTATTGCCAGAACACAATGAGTTGGTGAACATGTGGCAGGACAACTTTCCACCAGTAAGCTACACATTAGTTGTTTTTCGTAATGTTTTAAACCTGAAGCCATCTAAGACCACTAAAAATGTCAGTCCAGGGTACAGATATGGAGAAGTGCACATGAAAATGTGAAGTGACTTTAGTTATTGCAGGTCCTGTACTTTCTGGAAATGGTGATGTAACGTCTCTGTAACATGAGTTTAAATGGAGGTTGTACTGTTGGGTACAAAATGAATCACATTACATCAGCGTGGTGATGTGCAGCAGCAGCTGCTCGGATGCAAAGGCATGCTAATGTTTGTAACTTTTCAGTTTAGCGTGACAGCTGTGCTGATGAAGCTAACCCATCTGGAATGTGGGACCTGCTGCTGTTGTCATTGTCTGGAAAATGTACGCTTCTTGTTTTACTGTGTTACAAAGACTGCAAATTGATGCTTAAGTTACAATCAAAGAAAAAACCGTCACAAAGCACTAAAGGGCAATCAAGCTAACAGACTGGGTGGCTTTATGATGTTTCGTTGACCAAGCTTAAAGACCTCCAGAAGCGATGCTGTGTGTTTGACTAAACACACTTATTGGATACAAACACGCTCTAAATGGAAGCCTTTTTATCAGCAGAAGTCTCAGAAATAACTTTTAACAACAAAACTGGAGACATAACTTGAGTTACACTAAAAAATAAAGAAAGGCTGCAAACAATCAAGCCTAAAAATGTACTAAACTGAATTAGCAACAGGTTCTATGAAGAAGAGTTTGGTAAACTTGAAATAACAATCTGACATTATTCATGTGTATGATGTTCTGAAGCCTATGCTAAAGTGCATAAAACTGCAGTTCCCCTTCATACACTAGGGGCTGCAAAAAAGAGTGAATCCCCATAGACTCCCATGTTAAAAAGGCCAACTTCACAGTAGAAATAAATATGTTTACAGCCTGGTTCAAAAATCCATTTTCGGTTTATAGGTCAGGTTTACCTTCATGACAACTGTGGGGGGAGTGATTTTTTTCTAACTCGCCCGTTTAAAAGTAATTTAATCTCGAAGTTTGGCATATTTAGGGGTGTTTCCTTTTGATTTACAGGTACCAATCGCGGTTTTTAGCCGGTTAACAACGTGACTTAGCTTTAGCCCGCTTACCTCCATTAGCTGGTTAGCTCCTGTTATCTCGGGGTTAGCTCAGTTAGCTTTTAGCTACAGAAAGCTCGGAGTTCGTTTGATGTCAATCATCTGCCATGACGCTCACGGCCCCCCTCTCAACTCCACCTCTTTGCCCATATTTGTATTTTTCGGGCGAGACGACACGCATGACACTGCCAAGATGGCGATGATGGGAACTGCCCACCTAGCTTCAATTCAGCTCTTCAGAAACCTATGGGTGACGTCACAGAGGCTCCATCCATCTCTTTATATACAGTCTATGGTTTTCCAGCAGTATATGTGTGCTGAGATTATCAGTGTTTCACACTTTGTCAGCAGTTTTAACAAGAGCAATTTTTGTTCTAACATATGGTATTGAGACTGATAGGCTCAAAGTATTTCCTCAAAACCCGGTATTGTCTGATCACTTCTTATTAACCTTTAAATTCACTTCATTTGATTACTCACTAACCAAAAATAAATTCTACTATAGCAGATGTTTATCAGACAATATTATTACAAAATTTAAACAATCAATTGAATCAATTTTTTCACCTCTACCTTGTGTTAGCATGACTGAGCGTCCCCCTTTAAGCCTTACTCCTGCTCAGATTGATCAACATGCTGATACTATAACAGCTTCAATGCGTACAACCTTGGATAATGTTGCTCCCCTAAAGAAGAAGAAATTAGGTAAAATTATGAAGGCTCCCTGGTTTAATTCCCAGCTTCGAGCTCTAAAACAGGCGTCAAGGCATTTGGAAAACAGATGGCGTTCATCAGGATTAGAGGAGTCTCGCTTAACCTGCAAAGAAAGTTTAATTGTATACAAAAAAGCTTTACGTACGGCAAGAACAGCTTATTATTCATCATTGATAGAGGAAAACAAAAACAACCCTCGGTTTCTTTTCAGCACTGTAGCCAGGCTTACTAGGAGCCGGAGCGCTGTGGAGCCATGTATTCCTTTCTCACTTAGCTGCGATGATTTCATGTATTTTTTCAGGAATAAAATTGATACTATTAGAGATCAAATTCACAATACTCTTCCTTCTACCTATAATGTTGAGCCTGTTGTGGTCTCTGAAGCATCCTTAGAACCAGGATCTGACTTGTGTCTAAATAGTTTCTGTCCTGTCCAACCCTCTGAATTAACTAAAATAATAGCTTCATCTAAACCATCCACCTGTATCTTAGACCCTCTCCCAACGAGCCTCTTTAAGGACATTTTCCCTTTAATTGATACATCTCTATTAAATCTTATCAATATGTCTTTAGTGACAGGATATGTACCACAATCATTTAAAACTGCTGTAATCAAGCCTTTACTTAAAAAGCAATCTCTGGATCCAGAGGTGATAGCAAATTATAGACCTATATCTAATCTCCAGTTTATGTCCAAAATTCTGGAGAAAATAGTTTCAGCTCAGCTACATGCCCACCTAAGCAGAAATAATTTATGCAAAGAGTTTCAGTCAGGATTTAGAGCTCATCATAGCACTGAGACGGCATTGGTGAAAGTTACTAATGACCTTCTTATAGCCTCAGACAAAGGACTTCTGTCCGTACTTATCTTGCTTGATCTTAGTGCTGCATTTGATACAGTCGATCATAACATTCTGTTACAAAGACTAGAACAGGTGGTCAGAATTACAGGTACAGCGTTAAGCTGGTTTAAATCATATTTATCTGATAGACTTCAGTTCGTTCATGTAAATGACAAGTCCTCATCACAAACTACAGTAAGTCATGGAGTTCCTCAAGGTTCTGTACTTGGACCAGCACTCTTCACGCTATATATGCTCCCTTTAGGCAAAATTATTAGACAGCATGGAATAAACTTTCATTGTTATGCAGATGATACTCAGATATACTTATCCTTTAAACCAGATGAAACAAATCAGCCCAATAAGCTACAAAATTGTCTCATAGACATAAAGACTTGGATGTCTAGAAATTTTCTCCTCTTAAACTCAGATAAGACTGAAGTAATTCTCGCTGGATCTGAAAAACTCAGAGCTAAATTTTCCAGTTTTGTAATGAACCTGGATGGCATTACTTTAGCTTCCAGTGCTACAGTGAGAAACCTTGGAGTAATATTTGACTCGGACCTGTCCTTTGGCCCACATATTAAGCAGGTTACTAAAACAGCCTTCTTTCATTTACGTAATATAGCCAAAATTAGGGACATTCTGTCTCAGAGTGATGCAGAAAAACTGGTTCACGCTTTTGTTACTTCGAGACTAGATTACTGTAACTCTCTATTACTGGGCTGTCCTAAATATGCCCTGAAAAGCCTTCAGCTGATCCAGAATTCTGCAGCCAGAGTCCTGACCAGAACCAGCAGGAGAGATCATATTTCTCCAGTTTTAGCCTCTCTTCATTGGCTGCCTGTTAAATCTAGAATAGAATTTAAAATCCTTCTCCTTACATATAAAGCCCTCCACAGCCAGGCACCACTATATATCAAAGACCTCATAGTTCCTTATATACCAAGCAGAGTACTTCGTTCGCAGACTGCAGGCTTACTTGTGGTTCCTAGAGTCTCAAAGAGCCGAGCAGGAGGCAGAGCCTTTGGTTATCAGGCCCCTCTCTTATGGAATAAGCTCCCAGTTAGTGTTAGGGAAGCAGACACCCTCCCCACCTTTAAGACTAGGCTGAAGACTTATCTTTTTGATAAGTCCTATAGCTAGGGATGGTTAGCATCCCTTAATTATGCTGCTATAGGTTTAGACTGCTGAGGGATATTTCCTGATACACTGAGCTTCTTTCTTTTTCTCTTTATCTCTCTCTTTTATCCCCCCCCCCCCCCCCCCCCCCCCCCCCCCCCCCCCCCCCATAACAGTGTTGCATCATTAACATGTATGTCTCCTGTCTCAGCAGGTCTCCCTGGCCGGGAGTAGTAGTTCCTGTGGTCTGTTGTCTTTCTGTCCTCTTCCCCCCACACAGCAGAGGCAGATGGCTGCCTGTCCTTGAGCCGGGTTCTGCCAGAGGTTTCCTTCCTGTTAAAAGGGAGTTTTTTTCCTTCCCACTGTCGCCAGTGTGCTTGCTCAGGATGGGAGATTGAGTTGGACTCAATTCAATCTGTTGGTTTCCTTACATAGGCTATTATGAATTGGCTTTCATTATGTTTTCCCCTCTGTCTGTAAAGCATCTTGAGATGGCATTGCCATGATTTGACGCTATATAAATAAAGTTGAGTTGAATTGAATTGAATTGAATTTGGCACATAGCCTTTCTAACACTCAGTAGCTATAAGCTAAAATGTTAAGGACAGATAATAGATTTAACACATGGTTTGAACTTAAATGGATATTTTCAATTATATTTAATTGAATTCTTGTAATTGGTTTTTTTTTTTTTTTTTTTTTTTTTTGTTAATCCTTTGGGAGTTGAAGTGCAGCTTCCTTTGAACATACTCGATTTCGAAGATAATTGTGCTGATGAATGTGAAGTAACAGACTCCATTTATGCGTACAAAATGAGAGAGAAGAAAGGCATTGGGGAGACAATAAGTGATTTTGATGAAAAAAAAACATTCAAATCATCCCAATCATATACTATGTCCTCCTTGAGCAGATTCCAACTAAATACAGTACTTTCTGCAGGCTCAAAATGATGGGGACTAAACAAAAATGTTCAAACTAATCAGCCATGTGACTCACCTGGCATCTGTGGTAAGATTGGAGCAGCAGGTTCATTGATAAGATCTTCTATGGATCCGTGGGCAGAGCCGTGATACGAGCAAGATGACTGCGGCACTCTGGGCATACCAAGAGCTATTGAATCGGAGTAGAGCTGAGCGGTAAGGTGAGCTAGGCCAGGATTCCTGATGATTGGGAAACCACAGAGGAGCTCAATCTGCTGCCACCGATGAAGCCGCTCCCTGAGGCAAGCTGTGACTTCAGACAAGGCATTCCTGTGGGACGCACATGGACAAAATGTTACAGATTCATTGAGACAGACAAGAAGAAAATCTCCTCAGGTCTTCTTTTGACTCACTTGGCTTCCAGAATCTTGTGGTCGACTTGGTCTAGAGAGGAACTGTGGGCCACATGGAGTGTTCCCAGCACAGAGCTCCTCTTCTTCTTAATCCTCTCTGCCTGAAAGTGAAGAAAACAAGGTCACAGCATCAATAATCTGGTAGAAAATGTGAAAACGTTGTGAATTGTTAAAAGTTTTTCCAACAAATACTTGTTAAACAGTGCATTACCTCTTCCTTGGCAATCGCAAGCTGCAGTTCTGCACTGTGCTTTTTAACGTTGTAATACTGAACTTCGACTTCGTGTGTCAACTGGAGCCACAGCTGAAGGGCCTCTGAGGCGGTCCAACTAGCCCTCATGTCCTTCTCTGCTTGTTTCAGTGCTCCACGGACCTAAAGCAGAGATGTCGATAGAAATCAGTCTCGTGTAGAATAACTGCTCTCAGATTTCAAGACTTTTCTTTTAAAAAGTACATTTCATGCTAATTTCTCCAACTTTCTTTTACCATCAGCATTACTTGTTTAATACAATCATTTATAGTGCCACCAAATTAATTAAATACTCTTCCTTTCTCTGAATTTATGCGGACATAATTGTGCATGCTCGTAAGTGCACAAGAAGATCGGAAGAGTTTCTTCGCATTTTATTTTTTTAAAATTCTGGTGAAATGGCTTACATGGAATCAGATTTGATGGAGCTAGAGAAAACAATTGTGAGAAAATGCAAAAGGATATTCCAGCCTACCCGAAGAGGCCATCTTACATATGGAGAAAAAAATGGACTCAGTATTATTGTGTGTATGTGTGTAATTAATGATTTGCAAACTGTTTAAACTCATTTGTGTGTAACTTTGAGTAGTTGAATGCGTATTATATGGTTTGTAAACCATATAAACTTTTGTGTGTAACTTTGGTGTTGTACATATGTTTCCAAATGCACACACACACATATCTAGAAATTACACAAACAAAATAATTACACACATAAATTGCAATTATGTGTAAACATTAATATGTTACATGCAAAGTTTTTACCTTTAACTTAAAAAAATCTCATAGTTTTGTGTTCAAAAAGGCTCCTAGGTATGCAAGTCATTAAAGACATGTTTGTGAATTGTAAAGACAAAACTGCAAATAGGCACAGATCAGTTTACAAGCGCTCAAGAGGTTTTCAGACAATTTTCACAGCTTCGTACTAAATGGTGTGTTTAGATGCAGGTGGAAAACTGGGTCATCTGAGTTTTCATCAGATTTTCTTCTCTGGTTATTTCAAAATGGGAAAGACACTGTCTATGATAGTTCACCTTTTATGATAGATAGCAACAAGAAAAGCAAGAATAGACATATGTCCCCCTTGCAGACCTTGAAGAGTCAGAGTTCTTTCTTTCCAAATGAAAAAAAATAAACCTCCCAATATTTCACAAGTCTCTGCAACAAGAGCAGAGCATTTACCTGCTCCAGCTCCTCCTCTGCGTATCGCAGACGGCTGAGCTCGCTGACCGCTCCCTGCCTCAGCTCATGCAGACGATGAGCCTCCTCCTGCGCCCCCATAATCTCATCTCTCATCTTCTCCTCAAGGTTCTGTTTTTCCTCGGCTACATTGCGCCTCTCTTCCTGGGCTCGCTCCAGTCTGAGTAAACAAAACCACTCTTTGTTTAATCACAAGAAGCAAAGGGAATTTTAGTGAAGTAAAAAAACTGACAAACAGAAAAGAAACACTGAATAGTTACTGTTCCTGTAGGTCTATGAGGCTCTGCTCAGCCCTCTGCAGACTTTCTAAGTCTTTCATCATCTTGGCGATGTGAACTTTGCTGGCTTTGTTCTGAGCCTGGGCAAACCAGCAGCCTCCGACTCCCATCACCACTGACACAATGAGCAGCAGGTCCTTCATGTAGTTATGAGGGGGACCTGCGATGGGACGGAAAGACAAATACTCATTTTAGGTTGAAAATTTTATGGAAATTATTGTAATTTTGTTGAGAAAACAGTGAGTTTTTGTTGGTGTGCATGTTTCAGAGGAACTATATATTAAAGAGGATTATAAAAGGAGTGGGAATTGGAGGAGGACTTGTCCGTACGTGAAGGTGGTCCAAACAGAACCACATCCAGAGCTTTGATGTTGAGCTTCTGTTTGTCTCTCTGGTCCTGAACTTTCAGCTGGCCACTCAGGAATGAAGGCTCATTGGCTGCAATCCTGCGAAACAAATGTCAGTACAAGCTGAGTGTTGAAAAGCAGCTCCTTTTCAAAGTGTATCGCTTACACATCTTGCTCTTTCATTCTTACCTGGGGAGTGTGTTTCCGTTGGCCCTAAACTCTTTGAAATTCCTCTCATACTGCGGCAACTCAACAAACTCCTTTAGCCAGCGCAGCACCTCTTCTTGGGTCCAATTATGTACTAACAAGATGATGAAAGAAGTTACATGATGTGGAATTTTACACCTTTTTAGGCACAGAAATATTCCAATTCCCATGCAAACACACCTTCAGACGACTTCCACCCCCTCCACAGCTCCTCCACAGTGATGTGCTGGTCTTCTCTGTGCAGTTTGCTGTGTTTGTGGGTCTGCTGCTGCTTCATGTCTTCAATGATGAACTGCAGCCAGACAGAATAAAGGAAGCTTCTCAGGTTTAAAAGTAGAATCAGCACATTATTTCTGTTTATGTCTCCAAGCAGTTGTTGTTGTACTTAAATTTCACTCCAGTTAAGATTTGAAGCTGTGTTGACTTATGTGTGTTTGTGTGTGTTGCAAAGCTTTGTGATAGCGTGTGTGTTAGTTTTGTCTTGGAATGTGCTCTTGGTTGTAAACAGAGACCTCATATGATGGTTAGTGGAATTTTAGGCCTTTAATGGGCCTGGTCTTGTCTACTGATGTTTCTCTGGCGAATGCAACCAGATCCCCTGGATACTGTATCCATGAACTGTCATCTGGAAGCCAAAGGAACGCTGGAATTCTGGGTTTACCACCAAAGTTGCATACTTACTGGACACAACACTTCACAGATTATTTACTAGTCATGCAAACACGAGAGTGAAGAAACGGTTAACGTAGAGCTGCATGAATACTCCCTTGGCATCAGAGACGAATGACCACAGGATGTGATCGCACAATAATTAATGAGCTTCTGGCTAATTCATGAAATGGTTTAATCTATTAAAGAATAGAATTTTCTGAAACAAGTATGGAACCTTTTAAAAACATAAATTGATGGTATTTAGGTACAAGTGAGTGATATATCTTCACTTATGCAATGATATCAATGCAATTAAAGTAAGGTGCACTGGAATTAGGACACTTTTTTACTATGAGTTAAAGCATGAAGGTCACCACAGTTGCAGTATTCTATTAGTGTGAACCAGTTTTGTCACTGAGCCAAAAGCAAACTTAAACTGTTGCTATCCTTGAAGGAGCATTTGACTCCAGCAGCCAGCGCACCTGTTGTTGCGCTGCGCTTAACCGGTCTGTCTGTCGCATGCAAGAACTTGCAGATGCACACAGGGATTTACGACTAAAAAAAAAAAAAAAAAGGTTAAACACTCACAAAGAGTAAGATTTATACCTCCATGCTCTCTTCCACCTCAATACCACCATCTTGATCATCATCCATCATCTCATGGATGCTCCGCAGCGCCTCCAGGCTGTAGCGATCAGCCTCGCTCATGCATGGTGGAGCCACAACCATACACGGGTCTATGTTGGTGGAGAAGGAAACGTGTTAACCATTGTTGTCACATTGGATCTTTACATTTTGTCTCCACTGTCCATGACAAAGACCCTAAAAGTAGCTGGAAATGCACATCTTGGTTCTTATTTTCCAAGAGCTGTGCAACCTTTTGCATGGAAAGCCAGTTTTAACAGTAAGTGACTGAACTAAGTTAGACTCCTCAGGCATGCTTTGTTTTTAGTTTGAAGAGTTTCTCGCTTGGCATTCTTTGAACGTGTTTTAGAGAGGACAAACATTCAGATACCACCGGATCTGCGAAGGTGCCCCATGGCTCAGTGCTGAGATGCCTTCTCTTTGAAACACACACCACCTTCTTGAGCTCAGTGATCCAGCTGCATGGCTTCTTGTATTACCGTTACACAGATGATACCCAACTGTACTTATCATTCTCACCAGATGACCCCACTTTTCAGCATGAATGTTAGCGTGTCTTTCTGACATGTTCACATGGACAAAAAATTTTTAAAAAATTGTTTGTCTTTGCTTTAAGTCTTCCTTTTCAATAAAACTATGGTTCTAAATATATAATAAAATGTTATATAACTGTGGAAAAACACGTAATTCAAAATAGTTAGTACAATCCATTCATTTAAAACATAATTACCTCATTTATTGGCTTACTGAATATAAATTTTAAAACAAGAATTTATTTTTTTCAGCCACTCTTTTAAGATCTGATGAGATTTTAAGAGCACAGGAACTAAAACCAGGAATGCATGAGCAAACTTTTTCAGTCACACACACTGCCAAGGACAAACATGCTGAGTGTGTATCAGAAAAATGTACAGAATGTACTTCAGCCTATGGTTACGAGGTGAGTCATTGCAAATGAATCAATTATTCTGATTAGTTTTTAATCATACAGTATGTTTCAATCTTGAGTATGAGTTGGGAATACATTGGATGACACACAGTTTCCAGCTGCTTCAGTCTACTGAGTCAGCAGCCAGTTTTGTCTCTGTGACTCAAGAGTTTGGGTGCACCAAGGAGCAACAGACTGGGGGTCAAAGGTCTGCCACCTAAACCCACCATCAGCTGGCCTCTGTAACACAAGCTGTACCCTGTCCAGTGTGTAAGGAACAATATGATGGGGAAAGCAGCAGCTGGGAGACGAGGAACTTGTCATTTCTGATCATCCGGTCGAATTTCATGAACATGGGAGAATGTTAGTGTGATGTATGCATACGACATGTCAGACCACTAAACAGCTACATAAGCAGATGGTGTGTTGAGAGAAAAAACTCAACACTGACAGTGAAAAGAAAAGCCTTAAGATGCTCAGATGTTTCAAATGACCTGTTTTAAATTCACCATCAGAAAATATATTTAATCATAACATGTTAATAAACTGCTGTTTAATAAACATCCCAGAGGATGTACAGAGCAGAGACACTAAACTGGTCCTCGTGTTGATGAAACTGTTGTTCAAGACCCAGGGTCCTTTTCGACTGGATGTACAATTAAATTCATGTAGTCTGTGCATGTGTTTGTGCACCTTTCATGTAGATGCAGCGACTTACTGATACATGTGAAAAAATAAATGGAACTACAGCTGATTAGGTAAAAACAGAACTTGTGCAACTCAAACTAGCTTGAAAGTCAATATTGAGTAAGAACACTTTTACAATTCAAAACATCCTGAACCCTCTTACTCAATCTTTCTTGTCATTTATTTAAATATTTTGAAGAATATAACTTTATTATTGCCTTTTAATATAGTACTGTCTTAAGTCTGTTAAAATAAATAGTTGTTGTTTTTTTTTTCTCATCATGTTGCTGGTTACAAATTACCTACAGATACAATTGTGGGTTCATTGCTGTTAAGTGTCAACAAAACGCAGGTTCATCCAATGGGGACCATTTTATGAGTGGATGAAGTGACTTAAAAAACAAAAAATATATTTCCTGCTGTAAATATCCAGGACTGGAGTAGAAAAAACAGTTGAGAAAAAAAAAAAAAAAAAGCTAAAAGGTATAAGAGAAGCTCCTTCAGAAAAGATAGCAAACCGCTTTAAAAGAACACAACATAATTTGGTTCAAAATATCTGCACAGTAAAGATGGATGTCAGGGTAAAAACTAGGTGTAAGATTCATTTAGATGGATGCTAGCCAATGTTTATCCATCAAACTGACAGAGAAATGGCTGTGCGCCACACCTGACCAGAGTTCAACCCTTTTAACTCTGAAGAAGATCATGTTTGGGTTTTGTTTTTTTTTCCTTTTAGACTAATATAAATAAATAAGGTGGGCTGAGAAATGAAGCAATTTTATCAAAGAAATAGCTTTCTTTTATTGTCCGTATAGTAATTATGAAGTGAGCTAAATCAATCAATAAACTTTGATAACTTATTTAACTAATTTAAAAGAAATGTCAGGAGTGATTGTCTGTATCTGATGAATGACAGCGTAAACTTGAATATAAGAAGACTTTGCCAAGTTTTCCAGTTTGAATCACTTTTCCATTTAGCTGGCTTCACTCAGTGTCAACATACCTGGTGGTTCAAACCCGGCGCTTCCTCCAGGGGACGCGAAGTCCTGGACGTCCACGACGCCATGCACGGCCACGAAGACCGCAGCCGGAACAAAGAGGAACAGTGGGGGCAAGGGAAGCATTTCACGCGTAAAATTGTACAAAAATGTTGTCCAGAGTTGATGAAAATTCTTCAAACGGGTGGAGAAGAATCATAAAGTGGTCCAAGACGCGCTACAGTGGCGCAGTGTCAAACTGCGAAAGCGATCTGTGTTGCTATTACGGGCAGGTCAAGAAAAGAGACGTGATACTGATGTTCACTTGAGCAACCAGGCAAGCGGGATGATCCGTTTCCAAAAGAGCTGCATCATCTGAAGCTGTTACAAAGACAGACAGACAGATTGACAGCGCTGTGCGTAAAAGTTCTCAAAAAATGGCAAATTCCGCGAAAATTCTTCTATAACAAGTCCACACTGGGTATAAAATCAGGATAAATAATCCTGAGTCTGATCTGTCACACAAGGTCCAGGGTTATGACAGAAAAGTCAGCATGAAGAAGGTTTAAATGGGATGAGGACATCATGTCTGCATAGAACTGCTTAATGTTGCGCGGATCCTCTCTGCGCCTCGCTTCCAGGCTGTGTTGTGTGGGTTTGTGTTTTACAAGTTTCAGGATCCATTTGAGCAGCACGACTGTTCCGTCCCCTCTGGAACCGCTTTCCCAACAGAGACGTCAAGGTGTGACGGGCTTACACTGAACTGGCAACGGTCCTCCCACCCCCTCCCAACAACAAGCCCCTTTCATTACATTTCCTAACCTAATTCTCAACCCACACATGCAGGGACGTCAAAAGTTCTAGTTTGGTTTGATTATGTGACTGCAGACATTTTAAACAAGACTTCAGGGTATTGGTTTGAGTCCAACCAACCCACATCTGCTTCATCTCATCACTGAGCTGAACTGAGTGTAGGACATCGGTGTGTTTAAAAGAAACTCACTCAGGGTTCTTTAAATCTAATAAGGGAAACTATTGCTTGAGATCAACACTGAGACCAAGAATAGCCTGTCCCATGTCATATCACAGCCAAACTGTCTGCATCTGACATCCGTAGCCTACATCCTTGTTCACAGCTCTTCCGGCTATGTGGAAGGGCTTAGCAAATGTTTGTTCAGCTGTTTACTGGGTTTCTAATGCTGTCTATTTGTGGTATTTATAAACTGAATTGGTACAGAAACACTTAAATGCATATCTCCCATTCAGTTTACACTAAATTATTAGTGAGGAGATCAAAACTATGAATGACACAATGAAACTGCAGAGGATTGTATGCACCCGTGCAGACGTTAACAAAGTGTCAGGTTTCTTCCCAGAGATCTGGCTCTCCAGCATAAAAATATCCCAGCAGATTTGACCTCTACCCTGTGGAGCATGCCCATCTGGCAAATGTCCACAAAGGGCTCAGCTGGAACTACTTTCCTCATGCATTTTACTGGAATACATTTAGAGATGATGACGATGACTCTATACATGCATATATATTTATACATATACATATATATATATATATATATATATATATATATATATATATATATATATATATATATATATATATATATATATATACACACATACACATATATATATCTACATATATATATATATATATATATATATATATCTATATCTACATATATATATATATATATATATATATATATATATATATATATATATATATATATATATATATATATACATATACATATATATATATATATATATATATATATATGTAGATATATATATGTATATGTATATATATATATATATATATATATATATATATATATATATATACATATACATATATATATCTACATATATATATATATATATATATATATATATATATATATATATATATATATATATATACATATACATATATATATCTACATATATATATATATATATATATATATATATATATATATATATATATATATATATATATACATATACATATATATATCTACATATATATATATATATATATATATATATATATATATATATATATATATATATATATATATATATATATATATATATATATATAAATGTATATATATATTTTTTTGTTTTGTTTTGTTTTGTTTTTTTTTGTTTTTTTGTTTTGTTTTGTTTTTTTGTTTCCCACCCCATAATATTACCTATGTTAAAATACAAAGAATTAATACCATAATGTTTGTTGCAAAAAACTGGGCTAAGTTCTCCAAGTTTCCAATAAATATAGTTATACTAAGTGTGGAAGTGCTCCTTGAAGAGCTGAGTCTTCACCTTGCTCTTAAAAGGAGACAAGGACTCTGCAGAGCGGACAGTTTGAGAAATCATTCCACCATTGTGTCACAATAGAGGAAAAGAGTCAGGCGAGTGATTTAGTCCCAAGTATTGGTGGTAACACGAGGCATCTTCACTGGTGGAATATTGCTGTCGAGAGGGAGTGCAGGTCTGGATTAAGGAGTGAAGGTAGACAAGAGCCGTTTGAGTTATTGTTTTGGAAGCCAGAAGCAAAGCTTTATCATTGATGCGTGCTACAACCGGAAGCCAATGAAGTGCGATTAGCAGCAGGGTGACATGAGCTTGTTTGGGTTGGTTGAAAACCAGACGCGCTGCGGCATTCTGGATCATCTGCAGAGGTTTAACAGAGCATGCAGTCAGACCTGCCAGTAGGGAATTGCAGTAATCGATGCATGAAACCAGAGCCTGAACCAAAAGCTGAGTCGTGTGTTCTGTCAGGTACGGTCTGATTCTCTTGATGTTGTAGAGAGCAAATTGGAAAGTACGGGCAACCGAGGCAGCATGGACCCTAAAGGTCAACTGGTCATCCACCATGACACTAAGATTCCGGACATCAGACGTAGGAACAAGTGTGATGGAGCCGAGCTTCACACTTAATTGCGGATGTAAGGAAGGATTGGCTGGACTGACAATGAGCTCTGTCTTGGACAGATTGAGCTGAAGGTGACGAGCCTTCATCCATGCAGAGATATCGGCAAGGCAAGCCGATATTCTCATTCTATTAGACAAAGATCTGGTGATTGTGGAGGCTGTTGGAACTCATAGTTACATTCAAGACAGCAGTTGCAGATGTAAGCTTTGTGACATGGTGCATCATCCTGCTGGAAGTTTCCATCAGAGGATGCTACACTGTGCTCATAAAGTCAGCAGCAATACTCAAGTAAGCTGGCAAGTGAAAATTATGCTTAATTAGAACTAAACTGGCCAAACATTGCCATGAAAATATTCCCTATGCCATTATATCACAACCTGTAGTGTGAAACATTACAGGATGGATCCAAGCTTTCTTTTTCCTACACCAAATTCTGACCTTATCATCTGAATGTCACAGCTTAAATTACATTTATTCCATCTTCTCTTGACAGCAGGGGTTGTCATGAAAACGATAGCCTAGTCTAGTTATAGCTACGTCAATGTTGGTAGTCCTTACAAAATATGGTGATCCAGGTCATAAAACTACAAAATCAGAGGTTCCTGCCAATTAGTTAGTTCCAGATGAAAAGCAATATATAGGAACAAGTCCATTCTAGCAGTTGCCATAAAGAATAAGTACAAAAAGTATCAAACCACCTAAAAATAATTATATAACAAAAAAAAAAAAAACCAACACATAGCAGGACTTTTACTTTATGGCACCTAGACTATACACCTCTGCTCCTGTGGCATGGACCACTATTTACACAATGGTCTTCCTGGTGGTCCTGGTCTTTGTAGTGGTCCAGAGTGCTTTTTATACACTGGCCTTTGTTGTGGTCCTTGGTAAGGCCCACCAATGTCATTAAACTCAGACAAGAGCACCAATTTTGCGAATGGACCCTCCGTTTTCTGTGCATTGCTGACAGAAGTGGCACCCTGTGTGGGCACCTGCCACTGTGGCCCACTTGATTCATATTTCAACATGTTGGGCATTCAGAGATGGAAATGTTGGGACCACTGGTTGTCACAGTTCTTGTTGCCATTGTAACATCTCGAACTCATCTGCCCATTCTCTGATCTGATGTCAACATGACATGTTGATCCAGAAAAATGCTACTTGCGGGACATTTTCTCTTGTTTTGAATGATTCTCTGTAAATAGTGATGGTTTTGTGTGAAAAATCTCAGTAGATTGGCAATTTCTGAAATACTCTGACCAGCTTGTCTGACACCAGTAACCACACCAGTGAACTTGAAAGTGTCAAATTGTATTCAGTTGTAACCATGTGATTGGCTATTTATCCAAACAATCACATGGTTACAACTGATCATTAGTGGTAATGAGCATTTTAATGGGTATAACTAATAATTATCCAATTATTATATAACAATTTATTTCTTCATCATTCACATTTTCTTTAAAGACTTCATCTTACTAAAAGAAGAAAAAAGAATATTTTTTATAATTTTTTTATTTATATACTTTTAACAATGCCAGGATGTTGCTATTAAATAAAAGTTTGTGTTGCATTTTTTCATTTAAAATACACGTTTTAAAAGTTGAATAAATATCCCCCTCAGTGTTTTTGGCTGGGTTTGCAGGCGCTGAACAGGATAACTTCAGTTATTCAACTTATTTTGAGCTCAATAAGTGATGATTTATTGAAGAAACTGTTCCATGTAACACACCACGTGGAAAATATGATCCTTCTCTCTGATGCTATTTAAGGAGCGAGAACATAGAAATAAACTGCAGGACACAAGAGGAAAGACACTTATTCCATAAACATGACAGCAGTGAAGCCATCGATATGACGCCATGAGGTCATTAAATCACTTTTTCGTGCCAGCAAACATCTGCATCCCACCACACATGAAGATGCTGTGTGTATGAAGAGTTTGAGGAAAACCTGACTGGGACTCAACATGTTAACAGTTCAGTCCATCACTTTAAAAAAATAAATATGACTTGCTGTTCACATTTCTTTTTAATTCCAGACAAATGCTAAGAATTAATGCAGAAAGGGCTTTTAGAGTTTTCATGCAAGGCCTGACGGTTGCCACAAATATTTGTGCTGGAATGTTTTTATGTAAATATTTAGCTGTAAAACCATAAAAGTACTTCTCAAAGGTGCTCGGAGTCCTCATCCAGAAACAGTGTGTTTAAAAAAAAAAAAAAAAAAGATAAAGCATCTAGTAGAGTACACAGATGTGTAAGGTAACCCATGCTTAAAAAATATCAAGAGATGCATAAATTTAAGAAGGAAACTGCTTTGCAGGCATATTTCCTTCTCCACTACATACATGTTACATTTTCTTAGATTTAAAATGACTCACTTGACTTTTTTTAAAATAAAAATAATTTTAAAAAAAAAGATGCAAATCATGAAAACTTGTTACTAATTTAGAAGTAAGACATACAGTGGTTGATTCTGTGTCATCCGTTATGTTTATAAGAGCATCTGAGTCTGTAAAATATTACACCAACGAGCACCATTTAATTCTCCTTTTGGGTGACTGTGGACTTGTTTTAATGGTCAGAATCCTATGTTTTTATGTTTTAAAGCTTCACTGCAGCATGTAAAATTATGTTGAGTTAAAATAAAGCAAAAGGAATAGAAAAGGTGATATCAGCAGATGCAAATCAGATAGTGGGAGAAAAGTATTTTCCCTGCAGGAAGACATCTTAATATTTTCATTTTCTAAAGTGCCTTATTAAAGACTGATTGATTCTTTTTCAGAGCATGTTCAATCTTAAAGAGATCATTCATGGGAATAAGTTGGTTTCAGAAGCATTTGATAATAGCTGAGAAGATGCACTCAGACCATTACAGAAATAAAAAAACAAAACAAAACATCTTCACCTCGGGATGAAACGGAAAGCGCCGACATGATAAACTACTAAAAACAAGATGAAAAAACTATGCAGAATCATACAAAAAAAAGGGAAAAAAAAGAAGTTAAGATGTACCTCAGCTGAAGTTGATAAAATACAGTATGAATAAAATGACAATAAAATCCATTGGTCCATAAAAACTATGTTACTTTTACAAATCTTCCCTTGTTGAAAACAGTTAAATCCATAGGTTTTTCAGCATTGGAGCTTACCTGTAAAAAAGCAGACTGAAGTTAGCTTATAAACACACACAGGTGTATAAAAATGAAATCGTAAAAACCAGACTGTGACTTAAGATGGCACAATCATCCCATCTGGAGATCTTGCATAAAAGTCCTCGGAATGGGGCGTGTCCATAACCGTCCACAAGATGGTGCTAAAGTACATAGATGTTTTTTTTTCAGCTCTCAGGCTTCCTCAGTTTCACAGTAGATGTAATGAAGAGCTTTGGGGCTCCTGAACAGTCCCTCACAGGTCCATGAGCCTCTTTGGAGTCATTGTGCACGTCTTACCAGTCATTCACAGCACACACACACAGGCAAAAAGGGATGACTATGACAGCACCGACATGCCTGAGTCACTACTGCTGTAGACCCTGTGGTTATCCCCAAGGCTGCTTAGTAAAGATGAAGGTGAAGACGAACACGCGGGTGACGATGATGACGTGCTATGTGTCCGCAGGATGGCGCCTGCAGCACTGCAGTGAGGCCGAGGCCCTGGCTCAGGGGTGTAGGTGAAAGTCAAGGCCGTGGCGTAGATGATTCCATCGTTGCGAACAAGCGTGACGGGGACCTGAACCGGCTGTCGGACCCAGCGCCACCCCTCCCTGAAGGCGGAGATATCTGGCACCACGCACAGAACGCTTTCCCCACACCTGAAGGATGAGTCAAAGTTACTAATGTCTACAGCAGGAAGCACAAACACGCACGCTGAAGTAAACACCTGCAACCCTCCTGTACCTGTACATGGTATCTGCTTCCACGTCTCCAAACCACACTCGAAGGTTGGGGGTGAAGTTATGTCCCGTCAGCTCCAACATGGCCACGTCTCCTCCACCATTTAACTTCACACGGACAAATAAAAACGATAGGTGGCTTGAAAAGATTCTCACAGAGACAACTTTAACAGTGTAATGCAGAGTTTGACACGCAGAATGATGAGAAGCTTATTTTTGCAAGAACCTGCAGACTTTCCACCACCGGGACGGGTGTGACCGGAGTGGCGACGGGGCCCATGCCCTCATAAAAGGTGTACTCTGCCTTGTCAGTGCTGATGATGGTCCAGGAAGCCCCATCGTTAATAATCTCCTTGTTTGTCTCTTTGGAACATGGTGTTGCCTAAAAAGAAATAAAACCAGCTTAGAAATGATTTTCACTTCTAATCAGGCAAACGGCCTTAAGCAAACTCCCAGTAAACAGAGCTGGAGAATTAGGCCTCGGATTGCCCACACTGTTGCAAACCATTCACTCTCTAAACAGCTTGACAGCTGGAGCTTCATCTGCAGCAGCAATGCCTTACATGAATACATGTACAAAATATCACTGAATAGTTTGTAATGGATTTATAGCTTCACGATCCAGCAAACTGTAATGATAAAGCTGCACCTCATGGTGTTGTTCAGGCATTTAAAGGAAATATACATCATTTTGTTTTAATTTACTTTTTCCAATTGTGGCCCAACATTTCCTCCCCTCCCCCCCTACCCTGACTAACCACTGCCAGCCTCAATGTCTGCCATGGCATGGAGTCAAATCCCATCATGCTTTGTTAAAACCTTTCTTTACCCGAATATTAGTACGCACGAGGGCAGCAGTGAGCATGAGACTTGCCTGGTTTATGTTTCTATAACTCAGACTTCATGCTGAAAAAGAAATTTATATACAACACAAACAGTCAGGATAAAAAAAAACAGCAGAACAATTTCTTAGAGATCAGTTTGGGCAAATAAATGAAAAAGAAAGGAATTTCATCATAATATCATAAAATCACACAAAGTCAGACTAAGGCAGTTGGTTGTTTTCTTGACTTGATCATGTCCGAAAAAAAAGCCGGAAATTTCTTTTCACAAGTTCACGATCTAGTTTCCACACAACACATTAAGGTAGGAATTCTTTCTTGATATTTTTTGTGGTTTTTTTTTCCCAGAACAGACTTGGAGGTTCTTCAAGTCAGTCTTCCTAAACACCTGTCGTAGTGGGTCTGATGAAAGTAAACTTTGATAATAAATATGAGTCTAACTTTTTATACGTTTTTCACCGCAAATGTAAAATCTGGGAGGTATCACATGTTTAGCAAGTCAAATGAGGGCATGAGGAGGGTTTACCCAACACTAGACAGGTGCTTATAATGTAATGACTGATCAAATGATGTGAAAAGTTGCAACGGGGTTATGAAGACATCTCTGTCTTTCCTCTGCAGAGAATGTCAAAGTGAAACTGAAGCATTGTATTAAAAAATGTTGCACAGAAAACTTTCTGTGCTCATTTGAGCCATACTATGTAAAAAGAAAATATCTGATGGTTTCTGAGAAATATTTTTTTTCAAGCCACCAAATCATGCTTAAATCACATGTGCATCTCTGGATACACCACATCGACCAAAATCCCATTTCCCTACTTTGCTTCTCTTTTGACAAACAAATCACTTTAAGTCTGAACTGTCTGTTCCAGTTCTTCCCCATTGACGTTTTTAAAGTGAAGAGAAGGTTATTTCTTTGTACAGGCATGTGTGTCTCTCATATGGCCATCCAGTGTGTTCACCTTCTTCTCATTGACACTGATATGAAAACCAGCAGTTATTGTGTCCAGTGTGCAAAACCTATCAGCTCCAACAGTTTTAGTTCCAATTTCCTGAACCGGTTTGATTAAGTTATTCCATTATTTTTAATTGATTCCATTCAGTTTTGATTTAATCCAATTTGATTAAACACAGATTCATTTACAGATATTTATGTAAGAACACCAGTTTTTCTTAAAAAAAAAATATATAAACATTCTCAAATAACTATTTTTATCACACATTACTACAAGCAGTTGTCTTTCGACTGGAAAATTGGGAAATCGATTCCAGGATTCCCCTCACTATGTGCTGAAGTGTCCTGAACAAAACACTGAACCCCAAGTTGCTCCCTGATGTGCCTATCGGGGTATGAGAGTGAATGTAGGTCGCTTTGGACAAAAGCGACTACAATAGAATAGAATAGAATAGAATAGAATAGAATGATCACATTACTGTAATGATCTAATATGATGCATCTACATGCACTTCTGAGGTACAATACGATTGCCTACGTGTACTATCCCGTTGTCAGATTCATTTCTGAGTACTTACGTGTGAAGTGACATCACTTACTGCTATTTTTAACACATTCAGTGCTTGTTGCAGAAGGTGAAGCCAAGGGTCTAGCATTAGCTGCTAATGCGAGAACTAACACGCTGCCCAACAGTTTACAGGTGAATCCAGTGTTGAAAGAAAGAAATCACTATTTGGCAGATGCTTTGTCACTGCTGTCAACATAATACACCTCAAATCATTTCTCCTTCTTATTTATGATTTTTTTTTTTTTTTTATAGTTTTCCAGCCTTAAATTTAGAGTTTTTATCACTACATGTTCAGAAACAGTTATTAATGGCTCGATTGTAAATATCTGAACTTGGCACCATCTCTGCGAGAGAAGCTGATGTTGGGCCGAAGCAACACAGACAACCTTTCATTTCTGTGTATATGGCAAAAGATCTCACAAACCATTCGTATATTACGCGAAAGGAAGGTCACTGTTGTCACCAGAAAAGGAAACCTACATCAAAAGAAATATCTCCAAATATTATGAATGGATATTAGATTAATCAAACTGAATTGATTCAAATCAATTCAATTTTTTGTAACCCAGTTCTAGTTACAGGTAGAGCAAATAAACTGTAAACCTGCATGGTTGTGTACATGCACGCACCTGGAACTGGATGATCCTCTCCTGTGAGAGACAGAGATACATCAGGTCGGTGTCTTTCAGGTAGAAGGCACACTTATGGAGCTGGGACACGGGATCATCTGCATCCATTAACGCTGCTTGTTTGTCCACTTTGCGAATAATCTGAGGAAACGAGGCAAACGCAGCCATTGCAGATACAGACTCCATGTGACTCCGGTGATGCAAAGCAAAAGTCAAACATGCATTTCATTTCAGTGTTGATGTTACACCTCACGTACCAGTCTGGGCAGAGCCATGCCGGTAACAGAACAGACCAATTTCACCGTCTGGCCGTAGTGAATGTAGCCATCTCTAACAGCAAACTCCTCCCCTTCTGACTCGTCGTCATCCACTAAAAAGAAAGCAAAAATATTTAAAATACTCACTAAAACACAAGTATGAAGCATAAAACAGATCAACCCAGGATGTGACTCACAGAGGTGGATGTAAAAAGCGCCCCACTGTTGGGAGCTGGCGTGGAAGTTTCCCCCCTCTACATGCAGATACCGTGTACTGACTGTCTGGGATCGCAGGCGGTTGAACAAGGCCACTTTAGTCCCAGATGCTATACACACTGATGCAAAAACACAAATGTGGAGCAAAAAAAACTTCCTTAAAAATCTAAATCAGAATGTGGTGTAAACAAAACCTGTGTGTGTGCTGACATATCTGGAAACTCACAGTCTGCATTTTTCAGGGACTGTTTCTTCTTGGAGGGCTTGGAGATGACTTTGATCCTCTTGCTGAGGAAAACTCCGATGTTGGAGCTGTTTCCATACAACATCTTCACTGACAGCATGAAGTGCTTCCTCTTGTCTGAGTCACTGATGTACAGCGTCTTGGCTGTGCAGAAGTTCTACCACAGGCAAAATAAAGGATTTTGCATGAGGATGTGTGTTTAGTTTGCCTGCCCCACTTTCACTTCCCCACTATGGCTTTCAGAGGATGTGTTTATTAAGACACAAAGGTTTTCAGCCACTATTTGACTCTTTATAATGTGTATTTCTAGGAAAACAGGAAAAAGACACAGTGATTTACTGAAACACACAATTATAAATAGAAATTCAGAATATAGGCTAAAACCAGTTTGTAGAATACCAATTAAAATGAAAACAAATTCTTGGTAACGACCAACGTTATTCTTAAACAGCAAAAAAATGAAGCTGATTAAAGAATAAATGTTTGCTTTATTCTAAAATTTGTTTTTATGGGCCGCACTGGTGCAGCTAACATTTCACAGGTCGAGGTGAAGGACTTTATCTCTCTGAATGTCTGTTTATACTGTATTCATTCCCTCCTTATCCGAGCTCAGAGAAGAATAACAGCTCGATAAAAAGCAGAGAGAAGCTGTGTTATGATCCACAGCCGTACGCTGCACTGTGGGTTTGACACACATTAGACAGCCGGTACGGCGAATAATAGCACAGACGAGAATCTGAGAAACTGGAATCAATAAAAAGCAAAAGTGAAACAGTAATAATCATATGTGGTTCTTATCTATTATCCTCACTAATATAGGAGTTTTTTTTTTATTGTGCCTGAGCAAAATGAATAAGAAAAATTGGATGAGAGTTGAAAGTATTTTGACCACTGCAGCTCCCTCATCTGCACTGACTGGGATCAAGCCTCCCAAAAAGTTTACGGGTGGCTAAGAGGTTAAAAAAAAGGTGAAGAAATCAAACACTATGCCGCTCTAAGAAAAAAAAAAAAAAAAAAAACCTGAAAAAGCTGCATCTGGTTCTGGTGAAGCATGAGAGTGAGAAGAAACTGGCTGTTAAATCCTGCCAGAAAACAAGAGCAGCCTCCATCAAAATCAGTGTGTGTGTGTTTGAGCTGCACCTGGATGCTGTTCTGGAGAAGATCTGTGAAACATGAATCTAAATTTTGTTTGACAGAATTACTAAAGTAAGAGGCTGTCCTTTATTAAAGGAAAAAAATCTAAATGTTTCCGACCATTTGAGCAGCTACAAACATATTTAATAAAATCAAAGAGGATCTTCCTTTCACAACATACAGGTCCAAGTAGATAATTGTTATGGAAAACATTAAACATAAATCTGGAGGGAAATTATGACAGAAGAAGTGCTTTCAGTTAATTTTCTAAAATGTTTGTTTTCTCAGCATTTTCTTAAAAGATCAATATTACTGACATTAACTTAAAGGTGGAGTATGTAAGATTTTCAATATTTAAAAAAAAAAAAATTAACTAAAAAATAGCTAAAATCATAATAAGATAGTTTTTTTTTAAACATGTAGGTTCCAGTTTGTCCATATTTGATGTGTTATTAATTTACAAGTTTAATTAATGACAAAGACCCTTCTTAAATGTTTGCCTTCCAGTAGAAAAAAGTGCTTTTTGTCATTTGTCATTAATTAAACTTGTAATTTAATAACGCATCAAATATGAACAGACTGGAACCTACATGTTCAAAAAAACTTTCTAATTATGATTGTAGTCATTTTATTAATTTATTTTGAAAATATTCAAAATCTTACATACTCCACCTTCAACCAACCAACCATGTCTAATGATCAAAAACAATCCTGTGTATTAAAAAAAGAGCAGCTGAGAGTGATGCTGGAGAAACTGGGATGCATCTACATTTTAGCTGCACAAAACGTTCAGGCACAAAAGTGAAACCAATGCGAGAAGTTAGCCTGGAGTCCTGCTTCAGGAAGAGTTTCTCGCTTTCTTGGGGAGAACTCAGAACTGCATAAGACCGATTGATCAGTTCAGTTATTGCTTGGTATACAACTGCGGAGGCTTCAGTAAATAGTGGATAGATCAACTGAAGGGCAAGTTGCGCCTCATTGGTTTTTACTGAAACCACGTCGTGTGCTCGGCCTGCCTCTTCCTCTTTTGCCCTCACTTGTCAAATTTCCTCAAAATATTAAGCAGTGAAATGAGAGGAACTTTGGAAATTAAAATAGCCTTGTCGGTGCATAAAATGCCCAGCTTCTTCATGCCACGAAAGAAATAAGAACAACACATTCCTCTGAAAATGATCAGGTGCAAGTATTGGCCTGAAAGAAAGTGGAAAAGGCAGCCAACATGCTGAGAAAAAAACCTTCAGAGAGCCTCGGCATATTGCTCAACACCACCTTAAAAAGATTACAAGAACATCTGTCTCTTTGGATAGCGTTTGCACAGTGCTGTTTATAGTATAAATTACCACCCACCTTTCCTTCCAGATGGAGTTGCTGCATTTCTTGCTCGCTGTTGCCTATCCCAATAAATGCACACGGCTGAGCCTCCTGCTCAGTGCAACCCTCCTCCTCCATTTTCTCCAGCTTCTTCCGCCATCCACTGCCCATCAGATACACACATGGCGGGGGACAGAAAAATCTAATTGACACAAGCAGAAGTTAAGTTAGCTTCATTGAGCGGCATTGATTTCCATGTCGATGGACAGCTGAGAACATAGTACCACGCAAACCTTTTTTCATTGCCATATGACTTCTGTGCAACTTTTGCATGCAGTATGAGGACTGTTTGATCATCTTTTTCCCTCATGTAATTCCTCATCGCCTCCCTGAAATGAAAGAGAAATGTGTTGACGGCTCAGCAGCACTGCAAACTATTCAAGAATCCTAATCCAATCAAAGTGACAAAGCTTTAAATTGTACTTAAGATGAGTTTTTGTTGTTGTTGTTTTTTTTCTCTACCTTGTTAAACGTTGAGGCTGAGGTCTTTCCCCAAACTTCCTGAAAAACAAAAACAACAAGGTGCAAGGTGTTTACACCCGGTTTCTTTGCAGGGTTTGTATAGCAGAAATAAAACAACATTGCCACAGTAAAAAATGAAAACATTGTGGGTCAATGCACAACATGTGTGAGTGTTTCTATGATTCAGTGGTACCTGCAAACCTGCTTTCTAGGTTAATTTATTCCTAGAATGAGCCAACTGTACGGCTTTATTGCATTTGCACATGTGCCATTAATAAAAGACAACATTTTTGATAGTATAAACAAAATCTGACGGTTTGAGTTATATAAACATTGTTAAGAAGAATTTAAAATTGTTATGCAGTAATCTGAACAAGTTATTCTCTGTAAAAGCAATGAATTAATGTCATTTGTTTAAGAAGGGAATTGTGAAATAAAGTGGTTATGTTATTTTAACAACTTAAATCAAATGTTCGTGAGCCAATGCTGCATTCTGAAACGTTTTTAAGTATCTTACGCACATATTTTAAACAGTAATTAAAGAGTTACAACAAATGGTCTGAGATGGAAATAAGAAGAGTTTAAATTACAAATAAAAAAAAGTTTCTGAAATAAATTAAACTTGTCGCGAGACAGTTTTACAAATGGCTGAGAAATTAATCGACACTACAAAGACAGTTCGGTCAAACTGACTCTGCAAAGCATGTTTAACACCCAAAAACGAGCCCAAGAGTAGGAAAACAAGATGGCAATGCTTCGCCGCATGAAAACCAAACATTACATGTTTTAAGTTTCAGCACTTACCCCGTAACAACAGGCGCCATCTTCCAAAAAAAAAAAAAAAAAAAAAAACTACCCCCCCCCCCCCTTACCCCCGAAAAAGAAAGCCCCAACAATCGCGAGATCCTTCCTTCAACCCTTTACAAAACCAAACCAGACGACGCAGCCTGGAAGGAAAAGATGTGGGGGGCATGGAGAGGGGGTGGTGGACGGGGTAAAGTGGTAAGAAGAGGGGCGGGGTAACGGGCTGGGAGCACACGCCAAAACAACAGGCGTGGGAAAGTTCTGAGGTCGCGCGAGAATAGAAAAACTCTCACAGTAGACATGAATGAAGTTAATCTGGTAATATCGCGAGATCACGAAACACCTTCAATGCTGGCTTTTTTTTTTTTTTTTTTTATTGGCAGGGCACGTACACTGTACCTCGATTCCCACGCTTCACTGAGCTACACAGCAGACTACACCTTACACTAAAGAGAAGGACTGAACACTCACTCAAGTAGAACAAAATCAGACGACTACAGAACTGAAAATATACCCAAATAACCTTCCACATGGCCTTTATAGCACAAGAAGTGATTATTCTCAGGGTAAATCAATCAGCTGTTTCCACAAGTTACCTTCTAAGAACAAATCATTGTAAAGCTAAAGCCAGAAACAATGATTCTAAATTACTTTAATTAAATAATTTTTATTTTCAAACACTGAATATAAAAAAAAAAACAAAAAAAAACCACGATTAAAAGTTTGAAAAATTAACTGGAATCAATTCAGACAGTACTAGTTAATTTTTGACAGCATTTAAATAATCTACATGTTTAACACGTGATTCTTGACAAAAAAAGTGTTAAAGTTTATATGAATTGTTCATAAAAAAAAAGGGGGGGGGGGGGTGTATAAAGCATTGCAAGCATTATCAGATACATGTCATAATCATTACAAACGTTACATCTGCAACTGCTGGATGTAGAACTGAATCGTGTTAAATCAAGGCACACTTGTCAAAAAACAAAAGCAAACAATTTGGGAAGACAGCAGTAAATCATCTCTGCTTGGGCTACTATAAACGTATGTAAAGGCACATGTGTGGCAGAATTTTAAAAAGGGCATTTAGTGGCTTGTTCTTTTCAGTCCCCAAAAATATATAAATATATACTTGCTGCTTCAGCATGAACCAAAATGTGAAACAAGCAACCGTGAGCAGGTTGTCTTAAGTCATCCAGCAGACCCTCCTTTTTTTTTGCCTCAGCAGCATTGTCTCATTACTTGATGTGAATGTGAGCCGGACAAAAAGGACAAAAGAAGTTAACTTTTATATTCTAAGACCCCCTTCATAACCCCTTCTTCATCTTCATCATGGTGTGGAGATGATAAGCGTTAAAAATACAATCAGCAACCCGTTTCTTCAATTCATAGATTGCAGTGATGCCATTTCTGCTTTTAGAGTTTCATAATACTTGAGACAGATTATTTCAAAGAGAAATCAACAGGGGCTTGATGAATTAACTGCAGCGTCCTGCTTCCAGAGCATGTCACAGAGTCCAACAGCAGATTCATAAAGGCAGGCTCTGCAGTTGCCAAATTTGCAAAATCATACTTTGGGCAAACATTTTCTCAGTCAGTGAAGATGTTTGACTGAGTTCAGCTTGGTTGTTTATAATAAAGATCTTTGGAAGTAGTATAGAACGTTTATGCTCCAATATTCTGTTACAAAAGACTAAAAAAAGAAAAGATCATGTGCTCTTTCAATGCAAAAAAACCCAAAAACATTTAGACAGAAGATCTTTAGAACACTGGCAAAGTAAATCAGTCCCTGCTTCAAACTTTCAAAGTGTTTTCAGATGAATATCCAGCAATTCTGATGTAAACAATGTCCTCCACTTTAGTTGTGCACTGATGTTCAGATCGAGGCTCCTCTTCTAGATCTTCCAGAAAATCCTCTTTCTGTAGAGTATGTAGGAGATGAAGACCCAACAGGAAGTTGCAATGAGGTTTTGAGTGAGATGCTCAGTATGGGATTGGCTGTCTGTCATGTGCCAGCGGAAGGGAAAGTAGTCTTCTAACACCTCATGGCCGACATACACCAGGATGGAGTTCATACCTGAGATCAGGTACACAAGCAAGAGTGAAGCATGAGTCATGACGGCTTCAAGCCTTTGAGTTTAACCCAATATTGATGCATTGTTAAAAGTGCTCACCGGGGTAGTAAAAAGGTGCTCCGGACCACCATTTCTTCACATCGACTGCGTAGTATACCAGCACTAGTAGCACAAAGGCAAAACAAGCCAATGTTGTCACATAAGACAGTGACCTGGAGATAGAAAAACAGACACAGAGATGTTTCATTTGTTTTGGATGTTTCACACAGTCTCTCTTCTCTGGCTTCATAAAACTACTTTTACATAAGTTACAACAGCACCATCATGCAGACTGCATATCCTCTATTCTTTCTAAGATTAGGGTTAGACACCACCCCTTATTGCAAATACAAATTAAAGTCAGCTTGAAATACAGATATATACAGAGATTTCTCCTTTTTTTTAAAAATTCACAGTGAAGACAAATTTGGCATTAAAATAAATGTGCTTTAATAGAAGAAAAAAATATGTAAAATGTATTCTTTGCAAAGCTGTGGGAAGTTAAATACACTAATCTAACTTTAAATCTTTTAAGTATATTTTCTGTAGCAATATTTCCAGTTAACACACATATATATATATATATATATATATATATATATATATATATATATATATATATATATATATATATATATATATATATTTTTTTTTTTTTTTTTTTTTTTTTTGTGCCATTACCTCGATTTAAAAAAAAGAAAGAAAGAAAACTCATCTGTGAGCAACAAAAATGTACATTTAGATGTATTTAGCACACAATAGAATAAGGATAACAATAATAACAACAACGACAATAATAATAATAATAATATTAATAATTATAATAATAATAATAATAATAATAATAATAATACTTCATGGCCTGAAAATGACTAAAAATTTTTCCACTGAGTGTGATTTATCTATATCCTTCCCACCTCTCCCCCTGCCAGCAGATGACACTACAGGTCTTTTTACTCGAATTCAGTGTAGCTAGGCCAAAATGTAACTAGAAATGTTAAAATCGAAGCTTACCAGAGGTTTTTGTTAACAGGGATGAATCCCTGGTCTGTGGAGCACTTGGTCAGTGTTGCTGATATGATTCCCTGTTTAGTAAAAGAAATATTCAGTGAATGAACGAACCAAACATTTTGAATGAGACATGTAGTTTGAAACACAAGAAGAAACATCAGCCTTAGACACCCATCAAAACTTCTGCACCCAAATACCTGCACTGAGAATAAAAGGCACAACAATACTTTGGAGTCGATACTTTGATATCAGCCATTAAAAAACAAAAACAAAACAATAAACAGATTCGATGCTTCCTTTAATATCGAGATACCACTCACATGATACAAAACATGCTGTCTGTTTTCACTTCTGAAAGCTTGAGGCACTGAAACTGCATGTGAAGTGCAGCATGTGTCACATGATTATGGCAGCCAATCAGATGTCATGATGATGTTTTGTTTTTAATATTTAAATGGTATAATGCAGGTTATTGCACATTATCTTTTATTATATTTTTTTGCTTTTTTCCATTTAACACATGTTAATAAGCCTTTAAAAATCTATTTTCATTACAATTTGAAATAAAATAGTATTTAATCTCATCTTGGTTTATTTTAGCCATCAGTATAATGAATCATTGTTTTAAAAATATTATTTTCCTTTAAGGGGCAAAAAGGATCAATATCAGATTTGATTAAAAAAAAAAAAAAAAAAAAAAAGTACCATAAACTAATGGTATGGTATTGATAGGAAACATCTTTGTATCATTCATCCCTGCTGAAAATGGTTACTATGTTGAGTTATTTACAGACTTGCTGCATGTAGGCTCTGCAGTTTGCATTAGAGCCAAACACAACTGCTTGCACTCACACACACACATTACTACACCCACCTCTACAATTCCTTTCACTGAATCTGACCCTGACTTTTTTATATCATAAACACAACTAGCAGCTCAAAAAAGAGGCAGATCTGCAGCACATTGCAGTTATTGCAGGTGTTAAGGTTGATAAAAACTAACAGGTATTTGTTATGTTTTAATATTCCATCAGCAAATAAGTTGATCATTATTTCATGTTTAGGCTCCAGGCTTAAAAATAATCCATTGATGAGTGTATAAAAAAAGAAAACCCTCTGCTCTGAAGATCCAGAGTTATTACTTTGTTATTGAATTTTGCAAAAATTCATGCATTTGTGACACAAAACTCACTTTTAAAGAAAATATAGTTGAATCATTAGATCTGAAATTTACTCACCAAAAAGAGACCCCAAATGAGGAACCTTGATATGATAGCTCTGGGGAGATCTCGATAGTGTAAGATTATCTTTCCTGCCTGCAAACAGTTAAAATATGAGCATCATGATATTTGATGTGTCCGGTGATTTACATCACTATCAATTACAGACAGTTAAATAGAAAATTAGACAATACTAACCTGTAATCCAAGAAACGCCATGAGGACAGAGTTGATGCTGCCCAGAACACCTTCTGGGTCATATGGCATATGAGTTGCATAAATCACCTGAATTCAAATGACAACAGAAAGGCATTTTGATAAAAGCACTCAGACCTGCTGCTGTATGAAGAATAACAGCAGCTACAATCCATAAGCACAAAGACAGACTGAAATCCTAACAGACTGGAAGTGTCACCAACCCGTGACGAAGGAGCCTGGTAGATGTGCTTTTCCCCCAACAGCCAGCGGTCAATGAAACCAGCTGCCCCACCGGTGCAGTTAGGGTAGAGGCCCATATCTCCGATCCCACCTGGACCAAGATAGCCTCTGTGCCAACAAAAGGGGAGAAAGTTGCTGTTGCTGATGCAAGATAGAGTCAACAGTAACGTTTACGTTTGGCAAATAAATAAAATAAAAAGTAATGTATAAAGCACTTTTCATACAAAATCAGAGCAATATACATTTCTCGCTGAGGTCAGCAAACAATGTCTTGGGGATCCATCCACACCAGGAGCCACCCTGCCAAGAACGGCATATGAGTGTCACCACTGGAACAGCCCAGATCAGGGCAGGTAGGGGACCACACCACAGCAATGGCTACAGCGCAGGACCCCCACCAACCTCCCTGAGCTGGACATTAACCATGGCAACAACCCCGCAGACCTATAAGGCATAGCACCCGATGTGGAGCACCCCAAAGAGGAAAACACCAGAGTAAAAAAGTAAAAACAAGGTTAAAAGAAACCTAAATATAACAATAGTACAATATATATATATATATATATATATATATATATACACACACACATATATATATATATATATATATATATATATACACACACATATATATATATATATATATACACACACACACACACACACACATATATATATATATATATACACACACACACACACACATATATATATATATACACACACACACACACACACACACACACACATACATATATATATATACATATATATATATATATATATATATATATACATATATATATATATATATATATATATATATATATATATATATATATATATATATATATATATATATATATATATATATATATATATATATATATATATATATATATAAATAAAACATAAGATCACAAATAAGTATGAAATCAAATAAATAAAAGACAGATGAAATAAAATAAAAACATAAATCTCTAGTTAAATTAGGGAAGGTTTTGTTGTTTTTCTTTTTTAACTCCAACAGCTGGATTTGTCTTTATTACTTATGTCTCTGCATAATGACACTTTCATAATCCAGAAAGGTGTGAACTGCTTTGGTTAAAGACTGCAGCTCAATCAGACTCATTTATTTCACAAACACTAAATTCTTATTTTCACTGTGTTAATGGGTTTTCATTCTAATGAGAAATGATTCAACAAACAGAATCAGTTTGCAAAGACATTAGTTAAAAAGAAATGAGAAATAAATTAAATAAATGTGAAAAATGTCTCTTACTGTCATAAATAAAACTAAACAAAGCAAAGAAATGTGATAATTTGTTTGCATGTACTTAGAAAAATCTTAATTTATTCCTTTTTGTTTCAGCTTTATCTAAAGCATTTATGCTTTAGACATTATTTTTGTTATGTATTAAAAGCTTTTACTTGAATAACTTCTGTTAGATTTTTCAAATTTCTCATTTATAATTACTGTTGTTATTATTTCTACATAGTTTCTGGGATCTTTTTTAACTGTTTTGCTTTTTGTTGACATATTCTTGCCAGAGTCATAAAGAAAATAGTAAAAAATGGTTTGAAAACATTATATTAAATATTAAAATATGTAAAGAATAAGATATTTCCCATTTCTTTTTTCTTTCCTTTTCTATTTTTAGTTTTTGCATTCCCATAATTATTCTGATATTTATTACTCTTTCAGTTTTCTGGTTTATTAGATGGTTTCTTTTATTTTGTAATAAGTTTCTGACAATTTATTTAAACATTTTTAAAAGGAGCTGAATAAACTTAACCAAAATAATTCAAAACAGTGAAAGTTAACTTCATGACATCCTGTCAGACTCACGTTGGGCAATCTGGGACAGGGAGAAGGAAAGTCAGGCAAAGCCAGACGATTTCCAAAAGAAGCACAAACAGCCAGGCTGGCCAGTACAGCAGGATGTCGACGCCAGGAGACCACCAGGCTCCCTGGAAAACACAGACGATCACACAGATCTGTGTCAGAGTCAGAACACACACACCGCAATGTAAACACATGTTCTTATGCTTTTTCATTAAACAGAACCTGCCACTGCATCAAAACTGTAAATCAAAATCTTCTTTAGATCAGTCCAGGTTTTATCTGCTGTAACCTGTTTAAATTTTGATGTTTTTAGGTGAAAGCAGGTCGGAGTGGTACTTTTCTGTTACGGCCCCAGGCCTCAGCTTGTGTATTTCAGGAAGACTCTGACAAGCAGCTGTGCAATCACACCTCTGCGATTGGCTGCCTCTGCAGGACACACCCAATTGTTCCATCCCCTGTTTGTGATTGGCTCCTTCCTTGGCTGGCTGGCTGGAGCTTCCTTATTTAAATCAGCTTCAAAGGAAGATTCGGGGCAGCTGTTCTGGTGTGGAACAGCTTTCCCCTTGAGAAACCTTGAGATTGTTAGGTGTTGTTACTGCTGCTGTTTTGTTGGCCCTTGTAGTTGGCCTTTACATGCCTGGTTCTCTTTGGCTATTGTAGTATTTTGTAGTGTGAACCAGCAATATTGTGTGGTGACCAAAATGTTGGTAAAATATTAAAACCTTTTGTTTCCCTCAACTTATCTTACGTCTTTAATGTTTTCCCCTAGCAGAGTCGGGGGGTTGTAACAGTTTCCAAAGTAGGCTGGGTGTTATGGATGTTAGCTCAAATCAGGCAAATCCCATTCATTCCTATGGAAAAAAGTCGCAGTTTCTTTCTAATTACATCAACAACATAAAACTTCTGTACAGCCAAAGTCTTAGTGTTCTATTCCTGATCGAGACACACGTTTTGATATAGCTTAAATAAATATGGAGATAAAACTGAACTGTCGGCTTACTGTTGTGAAGATGTCGAGGTTTCCTCTTGCCACCAACAAGTCCAGGCTGGCTACAACCAAGTACGACCAGGCGAGGCGCTGCAACACACCGGGGATTCGCAGGGTGGCCCAAGACACTGCGGAGGATGTGAGCACTGATTCAGAAAACTAAACGCATCGCGACATGACAACACACAGCCACGACTGAGCGAGTGTATTCTTACACGCTCCCTGGCAGTAGTTTGGGTTAATGACCAAGACACCGATGATGAACAGCTGCATGCTCCTCCACACCACCTTCCTGAGCAGAGAGCGACGACTCAGGCCCGCACGCAGCAGAGAGTTGATAGACAGCGCGATGGAGGTGCCCATGATGAACACAAACCTGGAGGATGAGAGAAAACACAAAGTGGGAGAAAACGGCAAGAGATAAATACCTTTTTCTTTCTTTTTAAATAAACTGAAGGCAGTATTATGTAAAAATGTATTCTATTGAAATAATTAAAATGTAGCATATTAAACCACTGTACCATGCTGATGCAAAGAAAAAAAGTTTTTAAATACTTTAAAGTTTCCTCAAAAAAAGAAAGAGATAAATACCTTTAAATTACATTAAAACAAAAAATAGATGAGCAAACTGGATGTGAAGCTTCTTGCTCTTTGACGTTAGTTCTATTCTGGACTTTGGTTTTCATGGCTGAATAAAAACACTATTAATACAGCTTAATAAAGAACATGTGAACTCATCTCACCAGGGGAAGACCAGATCTGCAACTGTGAGCCCTGAAAGGTGACGAAAAGAAGCAAACAGCAGGTCTGATTAGAAAGACTTACAAGGATAAGGATCATGAAAGATGATTAAAAGAAAAAAAAAGTGGTGTAAGAATGTGTGGGGGAAGCTCACCATTCCAGCTTTCATGTCTGAAGAACCAGTATCGCCCCCCTCCGCAGTTCACAAACACCATTATGACCAAGGAGATACTGACAGAGACACAGAGAGTCCAACCTTTCTTAAAAAGCATTTATCACTACTAGCAAAAGGCTACAAAACATCAACAAACTTAAACTCCAACATGTGTTTTTGAACATCAAGGTTTTCCATCTACCCTCTGAATGTGTCCAGAGAACGAAGTCTTCTGTTACCGCTGGCTGGGGGAGGGAGGATGTTGTCAGTGACTGGTGTCTCTGGCCGAGGAGAGCCCAGTTCCTGGATGGTCAAATGAGCAGACATTCATTTTATAACATAACATAACATAACATAACATAACATAATATAATATAATATAATATAATATAATATAATATAATATAATATAATATAATATAATATAATATAATATAAAACAAAACAAAACAAAACAAAACAAAATAAAAACAAAAACCACAACATAACATATAATATAATACAAAACAAAATAAAATAATTAAAACAAAATAAAATAAAAACAAAAAACATAACATAACATAACACAAAACAAAATAAAATAATTAAAACAAAATAAAATAAAAACAAAAAACATAACATAACACAAAGTAACACCAGGGAGTTTTTTTTTTTTTTTTTTTACACTTGTTCAGCTCTACGTTTCTCTTTTTGCTGTCATTAAGCAGCTTGACAATATCCTTTGTTTGCAATCTGCTTCACAGATTCTCCAGTTCAGAAACACTCACAGAGTTGATGAGTCTCTCTGTCTCCATGGACCCGCCAATTCGGAGGATGAGACCTTTCACGACATCAATTCTAGACAAGAAATAAGTCAACCATTAATTCTCTAACATGCTAAAGTTCCACACGTGAGAATGTTGCACTCATTTGTCATTAAAAACCAACAAGGAAATTATGAAGACGGGACAATTAGTCTGTTGCATAAACAGTTGCATAAACCCTAGAATTATATATATATTCACTGCTGTCAGAAACATGATTTTGAATCATTTGCAAGTAGCAGCAAATTAAAGTAAATCTGATGTTCTGGTACCTTCATATGCCACCATTAGATGACTGAGGCAGCAGAACAGCAGCAAAGACACCCAGTTCAAGAATACAGCATTAAATGCAACATTTTTCCAACCGAACCAGTTCCAGTGTTGGGTCAGCGCTGACGTTAGAGCCAGAACTGTTGTGGTTTTACTGAAGCCACAAAGTCACTTTAAGCATCTCCTCCAACACATGTCTGAGCCTCCTTCAGGGTATTCTGGGTTTCTGTTGGGGATTACAGTATCATAAAACAGTTTATCCCCACAGATCACAGTCTTTCAATTCAATCTTTATTTGTATAGCACATTTAACACAACCACCGTTGAACAAAGTGCTTCACACAATCCAAGTCAAATTAAGATCAAATCAAAATCCAATTTAAAAGTATGCCTAAAATAAAAATAAAACTATCTTTGGTTAAAAAATACTATAAAACAATCGGTAAAACACAGTAAAATAGCAGAGAAATCCTGTTTAGCTATGTTTTAAATGCCCGGGAGAAGTAATGAATGGGCTTATTACACAGGTATAGATCACAGTTTTTGCCTCATTTCATCTGCAAACTGACAGTTTAATACCACCAGTCCAGTTTTGAAAAGAAGTTTGTGATGCTGTCTTGGTAACCAACTCAAAGCTATGTCTTTACACACCAACTCCTGACTGTCTTCATTGACAAAACTTGCAAACAGTTTTTAAATGATCTGAAAACATGAATGCTACAAACCTGTTTCCACTTGTACTTCATTGCTTTATGTCCGTGTCGAAGCTTAGGTTTTTTTTTTTTTTTAATTTATTTATTATTTTCACTTTAATTCAGCAGACAAGATGCAACATAAATCTCTGGATTTTTAAACATGGCAACCACAGTATGAGCTGTTCTGGCTGGTCTCTAATACTGTGGTTGCCATCCGCTGATGTGAGCAGCTCTTTGCTTTGAACGGGAATTAGCAGGACTAGATGCTGCTGTAGCTACAGTTTTCCAGACTCAGAGAAATATAAAGCGTTGATTGTAAGTTAGTAAGGCTGTGACGATAGGATTTTGTCCCGATTTGATTCGATTCCAATTTTTTGGATGCCGATTCGATTTAAATTGTGATTCTCACAATTCTTTGATATTGCTGATTTTTGTGGATTAACAAAAAAATAAATGTATAAAACTTATCTTTTTGTTCGTAATTGTTTTTATTATTTCAATTAGAAAAAAACAGCACAGTTGCCAGATCATCATTCTGGTGCTATACCGCCCCAGAAGACAAGTAAAAAGATCAATAAAAACAATAAAAATGACAAAAATTTTACAATGAATTATTTTTATTTGTTTGAATTTTTTTTTTTTAACAAAAAATCTATTTTAAAATTGTGAGGCAAAGAAATCCCGATTTTCGATTTGATTTTCCCACCCCTATAAGTTAGGCTATGAACCAGCACTGGAACTGATTTGATTAAAAAGGGGGCATCAGTACAGGCTTAAAGGGGAGTTGTTGGGGTTCAAATGGCTTAGAAAACAGATTTGTGCTTGACTGTATTACCTATACCTGAATAAAGAAGAAAAATACACACAAAGCCATGTGGAAATGAACGGCTTCAGTGATCAGCTGACAGGACAGCAGTCAGTCACGTTTACATTAATATTCTTCAGGCATAGCTATAAAGACAGACAGTTTGTTTTCCATATATCTAAGCAAGAATAAAGCTCAGCTAGCCTCTTCTTTTTTAATAAATAAATAAAAAAATCAAAGCTTACCCGAGTAATCTTCTTCCAACAGCGAACAGCAAAGCAATTCCGACAAAGATAAAAAAAGCAACCAAGATCGCTGCATGGAGACAGTGGAACATTGTTTCAGCGTAGCATATCATCTTTGCAGCATGACAACAACCAACACTTGACATTTGGCCATGTGATATAAGCTTAGAACCGCACTGATGTGTGGGACACTCACGGATATAGCTGTTCACGGGGTCCGCATCTGTAACAACAGAGCAGTTGACAACGGCAGGCTCTTTCAGATTTTTTACCCACAGTGAGTA
>NC_136621.1:35515709-35680709 GCF_933228915.1 Telmatherina bonti
TTTCTATAACTGTGTCTGAACAGCTTTCCCTCCTACGTATCTGTATTTTTACCCTCCCATCATATTGCGTCTCTTTAGTCGCTCCGGCTTTAAGCCTCCTCCCAAATGTCCTCGTTTTGCGTCTCTCCAGACCCTGACAACGCCAGGACTCGCACAAAGCTGTGATGTTAAGGGAGTTCAACAAGTCCACTGCAGTGCTACTCTGACCTACAACTGTTCCAGCAGGAACAAGATAAACTCATCACTACTGGGTCATTTGTCTGTGTGTTCCACCCCGCAGGAAACCTGCCCACATCCGTGCATACCTGGTACATGTAGGAGACGCTAGATCCCAGGTATTTAGCACCATAGAACAGCCCATCGGGCCATTTTACTTGGACTGTCTCCCCAACTTCAGGAGGACCCAGGTTCACGCAGTCCCTGCTCTGAAACACAAGAGGGAAAAGTTGGATTTGTGTGTTAGATTTGTTTAAATTTTAACATGCTTCAGGCACAAGACTGCGCAAGGAGAAAAAAAAAGCCATTTTTTAACCAAACAAGGTGAAGCAACCTTCATGTTTTTGTTAAAAGTCGAGTTGCACCTTTAATTTTACACTGATTTTTGCAGTAAATCATCAGTTTTTTGGCTGTACAGGCCTTTTTCTGCTGCTCATGAATGTGATGTGGAATTATATATTTAATGTTTAGTATTACTGAAAATATTATCAGTGTGAAAAGCCTTCATCTGGAAGCCTCCGCTTAAATATCCTTCCCCTTGGTGAGGTGAGCTGGTAGCATCTTGCTAGCACTGCTTGGTTACAGCTTCCATGCTGGAGTTTAAAAGAATCTTTTTTTAATTTGATGCATGGAGGGAAAAACAATCTCATAAGAACTTTACAGCTTATAATCATTTGCATCTGTTTATGTTTTATTTGACGTGACAGAAACTGAATTTTCATGATGAGAAGCTTATGAAAGTGAGCGCTTAGAGCCGAGCTGTTTCATTAAAACCTGTAAAATAACTGGAAGCTCTTGTTAAAAACGATCATATGAAGGCTACGTGCAACAGCCTCGAAGTCTGATGGTGGTTTGTAACAGAACAGATAAATGCAGAGGTGCTCCTGTATCTGATCCTTGTGCCATTAAAGGAAGATCATAAAAAATAAATTGACTTCAGAATATTATATGGTGAACTATGAACATGGATGAGTCATATTTCATTATCGTGGCCTGAACTTGAAGCTACCACTTAAGAGGTGTGAATTAGCAATATTTTTAAGTCAGGACTGGGTTAAACTAAAACTAACTCCTATCCAACCAGAGTGGGTTTTAGCGTGCCAAACACTGTGGCCACCTGGGGAGTCATTTAGCAGGTTAAAGCCACTTTTACAGCAGATGGGTCAGATTTCCAGGGGACTGCTTTGCATTGGCAGTAGGTCTGAGAGGCTCTTTTCTGTTCTGACATGTTTAGGTAGGATATTGGAATGCCTAGTTAATGTGAAGATTTTCTGGTTATTGTTCTGTTGTCGTGTCTTTACTAGTTAAAGGGAAAAAATCCAAAATGCAAATTTAAATACAATAGCTATGCAGTACATTGTGTCACTTGTAAACAATCAGAAAGTTAGTTATCAGGTTTCCTCATGGCTCAAATAATTCAGATTTCTTAAACATACATGTGCATCTCGCGCCTGTAAAAAATAAATAAATAAATAAATAAATAAATATAAAAAAAGGGGGCTGATATTACAAGAAATTTTTTTTTTTTCTGCTCCTTTTCGAACATGGTGTTCTGTTTGTTTTTTGTTTTACCTTTTTATGACCATGTGAGAAATAAAAATAAATAAATAAATATGAAAAATCCAGAAAGAAATATAGAGATGGAGAAATGTAGAATGAAGTGACAAAGCCATCCAGTTCCGCCGTGAGTCGCTACCATCTTCTCTACTTTTCCATATGTACCGTATATCGTTCATATCCACAGTGTAGGAAACTTAAAGCAGGAATAAGCTACTATCATCACAAAATATAAAAAAGTTAGCTTAAAAATTATTCATGATATTAAAAGTGAGCAAAATATGATGCAAATCCTTCTAAAATCTAAAAATAAATTCATAAAATTTAGTTGTTTAATCAGATTTTAAAGCAAAAAAAAAAAAACCAAAAAAAAAAAAACATGTTGGTCAACATGTTACCATGGCAACTCAACAGATCTTTGACATTGTGTTTCTGCCTAAAAGATCTTTTCGGAAAGCAGCTTTTATTTCATGACAGAAAAAGGACCATTTTAGGATGAAAGGAAATTTTCTTCTAAATCCCGTCTGGGGATTAATAAAGTATCTTTCATTTCATTCCTGGCATTTCATGACTTCATACAACCGCGCGATGATCCCTTGAGCTTGGGTCTAAATAAAACAGAACCTCACCACGATATCCTCCGGGTAGGTGTCATTAGAGAACGAGCCGTCATCAAACATGACCTCGTAGAACGTCTGGGAGGAGATCTGGGTGACTTTGGAGCTGTAGTAGCGCAAGTTCTTGTGTTTGGAGATCACCGTCTGGCCCAGTGCGATGGACGTTTGGCACGCCCGCTGCTTCTGGTGCAGACAGGAAGGAGAACAGCGCCATCAGTCAGTTTCCCATTCACAGCCTGTCAAACAGTTCAGTTCATTTTCACCTGCCTACAGTTTGAGATCTCTCTGGATCTGGAGTATTTCATTTGGGATCTCATCAAACTAATGTTGTTTTCATTTGCAAGGAAATGATTCATTTAGACAAAAACTAATCCCATTAAATGTCATATTTCATTTAGATGGTTAATTATGGCTTTATTTTTTTATATTTATGTTTATATGTAGATTAGCTCCAACAGATTACTGTTGTCAAGATGCCTAAAACAAGTTACAATAAACAATATACCTTAAAATTTACTGTTACTTATGTTATTTTAAACTGCGTCAACACTAATAAAAATCCTTACATCTGCTAACAGCTGTGTGAAATGCCATCCCTGACATTATTAACACTCATGACCATCCTGCTGTAATGAAATCAGCGCTGTTTTTAAAGCTATTTTCGCTTCAGGTGGGAATTTTTTTCCTCTTTTTTTTCCCTCCCTAACCTTTGATGTTGATGTTACATCTGTAGCAGCAGAAGTAATCAATAATCCTTTGCAGTGAATAAAGGAGCAATGTTAGACCAATTCATAGCCTGTTCAGCCAGTTTGCACAGGATGTACAGTTATTTTTCTTCTAAACAGCTGAAATGTTTTCTCTTTGTTGCAGCTGCTGAAAGTCAATTAAGAAGTGCTTTTGTAAATCAACAAGTGATGCTGCTTTTCCACTGGAAAAAAAAACTGATCTCGTTGAGACATGCTGATTAGATTCTGCCAGATCAGTACATGTTTACAATGGAGTCAACCAGCCTTATCTGCTCCCTGTAAGATGAATAAAAAGCCCACATGGTGACCTCTCCGCTGCAGTAAACTCCTGTCCTATAACTTACAGCCGAAGAACTCCGTGACTGGTGTCTATGGCAGGTGACTGACACGACATACGGCCAATCATCCGGCTCCATGATTACACCAGCAGCATGGGCACAGGTCACATGAAAGGAGGTGGGACACCGGCCACATGAGCACTGGATACAAGCGCCTGCCTGCCGCTTTCCTGCGCAGCGGTTACGACAATAGATGCACTTCTGTAAACACATACAGACGAGACCAAGTCGTCAGTCGCAGAACTGGACCGCTAAGGACCTGAATTCAAGGTGCAATTCAAGGAGTCATTAAATGCTCAGAGCTTAATATCATTTCAACATATTAAAAAAAAAAAAAGATCATTTTTAAACACTACAAAATGCAGAGCATCTCAAAGGTAAACACAGACTGTAGCAAAAAAAGCTGCTGTAGAGTCCAATGTGGTTCAATGTTGATGTCCTTGTAGACATCAACATTTCTAGGCTTATATCTGATTTTTTTCCCCATAATTTCAAAATTCAAATGTCCTTGGTGCGTTGGAAAGGAGATGCTTTTGTTGCCACCATCGTCAGGGTTTCTGTTCCTTCTCTTTGCTCAACACTCGCCTGCTTTCAGTAGTCGCCATATTTTCCACTTAACTTCCCTTCCTCTCATGTTTATGTGACTTCTTCCATCTTAAAAAAGTAATTTATTCATTCATCTAATTCCCTGGACATCCATACTGAAGCCCTCATACATACTAATGTGTATGAGCTCCCCTGAGGAAGAGCTAAAATGCTAAACACATCTAACAAACTTGCCTTTACATTATAATGTACATGGGTGTGTATGATGTGTCTAAATAGCATGTGGGAATATAAAGATGTTAAAAAGCAAACTATGCTGGGCTTTAGGAAGTTTTACAGGAAATGCTGATAATTCCAGTGAGAAGCCTTTGAAACGATGAGTCCTCTGTTCGTTTCTTCCAAGAATCAATAACTGATCTAATTAGTTAACCCCAACTGCGTTAATTAAATTTAGCCTCTATCTCTGGCGGTGCTGGTTTCATTTTCAATATCATCAGATTAGCTGACTTAATTCAGATCTTTTCTTTGGTTTAGCAAACCATGAAGCCAAGTAAATGTTTAACATAATCATTTAAAACTGGGGATAAAAATGACAGATTTTACCCCCCCCCCCCCCCCCCGACATTAATAAAACTACTACTCTACTCCTTCCTTCCTGCTCCACTTTGTCAGCTGAGGGACTTCCAGTCAGCTCCTGTCTTGATGACTAACCTGGCCTACATTTCATACAGCCTTTTCCCATATCGCCTCCATTATGGACAGGAAGCTGCTGACGAACCGCCCCGACTGTCTTGTCCACCTTCGGAGACCGACATGACGAGACTGCAGCTGGCACATAAAACATCCCCCCCCCCATATGTGTGTGTGCAAAATGTGTCTAAATGAGTGTTTCATCTACAAATTTAGGTGGAAAAAACTGATGCATAGGAGAAGATAAAGTAGAGTAAATATGTCAGAATAGTTTAAAGTTTTAAAGTGTGAGCGAGTCCAACCAGTATTCCTCGTGCTTGTGCCTTCTGCTGAGTGTATCTGGGTGGCTGTGTTGAGCCATGCGTAAAGAACATTCCCACAGTAAATTATGAATGCGTGTGGGTGCTGGACTGTGTGCGCGTGTTGTGTGATGGTGAATTATAAATGTTCTGGGCTGATGCAGGGGCAATGGGTCCAATGAAAACTTCTAAACACACAGCCCTTAAAGGTAAAATACGTGTAATAAAGCAAAGATAATGTAAAGTTAAACCGCCTGATGAAAACAAAGTCTGTTTTAGGTCTGTGTGTTGAATGCCAGAGAGGGATTGTTGCTTATTTCTGTCTTTATTTTGCAGAGATGTTTTAAAAGCCGACCGTCTGTTTTCTCGTCCAATGAAAAGGGCCTTTAAAAAGCTTGTTAATTACAGACAAGTTAAATAGTACAAAAGGAAAAGGCTGTTAAAGAGTCTGCTTTTAACACCAGACGGAGCGTAATCTGGACAGAAAGTCAACTTGCACTGTGGCATACTTCGCTCCTAACCACACAGGCAGGAAAACATTGTTTCCTTACATTTTCCCCACCAAGCAGGATCCATGTCTGGACCTTTTATGGGCTACGAAGCTGTTTCCAGTCAGGACAACATTCATTCTGTTCACGCTTTTGGCCCACGGATATGAAAAGTGACTTTGTGGTTTGCGCTTTCAAATCCAAATGAGCCTAATTTCAGTGTGGTGTGAGAAATATCAACCCACATCTCTGTAAATACCCCGTAGGTCACTTTGTCCACAAACTATGTCTCCCATTTAGTCAGTGGATCAACATCGTTAGCGCTGCTGGTGTTCCCTAAAAGGTTGTGTAAAATCCATCTTTCTGGAATAAAACCTGACAGAATTGTCTTGGACTAAAACATTTTAATTACTCGAAATATATTCAGAATTCCAGTCGGTGAGCCTTGAAACCATTAAACAAAGCTGGGATTTGACAAATAGATGTTATTACACCTCTGTTACCCAACCTGTACTCCTTGAACACCTGACTTTCTGCTGAGCTACCACAGCGCCTGCAGCACACAGCTAACTATAGTGGCAACATGTCAGGTCTGCTGAGACACACTCCAGCTCTCTCATTAAGCAAAAACACACAATAAATGCACAAATGCATGCACTTACACACAAGTGAGCAGACTTAAACCTACACATGTCCAAAGGAAGAAAACACACACACACACACACCCGAGAGAAAAGAAAGCCCTACACCCCACCAGTGGTTAATTATCTAGCTTTGATTGCGGGCATGTTCATCTCACACTGTTAATTAGGACTGTGAACACTTCATTAATTAGACCAAGCCAGTCCTCAAGGACTATGTGAGAGTGCATGTGTGTGTGTGTGTGTGTGTGTCACCTCTCACCAGTTTATATCGTTGCATTGGGATCCTGCTGGTGTCGATGGGACTCCTCTTGGCTTCATCCCTGAACCTCGCCTCTGGCAGCGCTACCGCACACATCACATGGGCCCATCTGCACACACACACACACACACACGCGCGCGCGCACACACACACACACACAAATAAAAATTAATGCATTATGGTGATTAAGACACACAAACAATTCATTGTGTGGAACTGTGGAGATTAGGGATGAGTATGCAGAGATAATCACTGAACAAAAGCACATCTCACTTGTCATTTTGGGTTTTCTTCAGAGCTCCACCTCTGAGGTTACACAGACAACATTCCTGAGAACACACACACGGGGAGAAATGAGTTCGCAAATCAAATGGTGCCATGCTGGTGGCAAGCTGTGTGTGTGTTATAAACCTGGATTAATGTATAAATCTTGCAACTTTAGATTAAATCTTAAATCAGAATTTAAGTTTGGAGTTCATGAATATTTGTGAAGATCAAATTGAGGAAAAGAAAGAATAACATAATATTTTAGGTGTGCATGAGTGTCTAATCAGTAATTAACCACCTATTAAGACACCAGTGGTAAAAAAAAAAATAAAGGTTCAATCAAACAAAGACACTTACTGCTGCAAAGCTTCCTTCCGTACAGCGATCACATGACCACTGCTCACTGATGTTATCTGCTGCAACACCGTAGCAACCTAAAGCAGGGAGGACGAAAAATCAATCATTTACTCAAATCCTGCTCGGCTGTTAAGCAGAAAGCAGGCTGCGTTTCATCAATGAATCTACAGACTTGACAGGAAACGTGAGGTTGCAAAGCAGGGAACAAAACGCCACATCGACATTGTTTCCACACTTTTTTTTTCTTTGACTGCGACTGAAGTGGTATTGCTCCATGTAGACAGGCACACTGGTGCAGACTAAGGGGAAATTGAGAACTTGGTGGTCTGCGCGTGTGTGGGGGAACGTTTGTGTGGTCAAGACAGAAAAAGCAAAACAAAGCAGGAGGAAGAGTTACTGTGCATGTATCGATCGATGTTTTATAACACTCCTCTGTGTTTATCTGAGACAAAACGGAGCTTTTTACTTCACATGCTTCTATATATTGTTCATTTGTCTAGTTTTGATCCATTTCCTTAGTGTGGCAGGAAACAAAAAAAAAAAAAACACATGCTGGAGGCCTCAAATAGAAAAACATTCAGAATTTAATTGTGTAAAACGAATGGGATTCTTTTACAAGATGGTTTAAATTCATCCTCTGGAGAGCTTTAGATGTGTAAGCGAAAGAAATTTTATGTTTCTAAAACGAGACTAAGTCTGTGTATGTGTGGACGCGTCTCTGTTCTTTTCCTCGACCATCCATCACAAAACCCAAACTAAAATCTGAGCCCACCTTCGTTTCCTTTCCACAGATCAAATATCACTGCAGAGAGAAAAGCGACATCTACTTGTACTTGCTCTCCAGTCTCAAAACCAAACTTGTGGCTTTTTCATCAGTGTCAAATGACATACGCTTCATCTCTTCCTCCCACACGCTCACACAGACCAAGTAAATCCAAATGCACTGCAGCTGTTGTGCGCACACCACACAGTTCGTACGCAACACCCCAAAAAAAAAAAAAAGTGTGGCAGGATCAACGCTGATATCTGTGATTCAGACTGACTTTTTTTTTTTTTTTTTTTTAAATAAGCAACGTCTTTTTTTAAAGTTGTGGATGCGGGACGTTGAGTAAAGGAGCAAGATCTAGGGCTGTTTGTGCGACTGTGTCACAGAGGGATTGTACCCAACACACAGCATCTGTGTCTACAGCGGAAAAGACAGGGACGTGTGTGTTAGAGCTTGTTTCTGGCTCCAGGCTTTTGAAGAGGAACTATCCATGGTGAAGACAGAGGATTCACCCTCATTCAGCTGACGCGGAAATAAAATACTTCTCACCACAGAGAGAGAGAGAGAGAGAAAGAGAGGAGAGGGAAAAAGAAACAGAAAGGAGGGTGGAACATAAAGAGTGAGTCAGGATTTAAACCCGCTGACCCTCCGACGATGCCATCAGAGAGACGAGCACAACATGTCGAAACAAACAATGCTGCTTCGTCTAGTGGGTGGTAAATAAACCCAGTGAAGTTAAGCAACTATAAACACTAGTCTGCACCACACGCATACATACTTGCGTGCACTTGCAGGCAACAGCCTTGGCAGGAGAGAAGAGGGGAGGTGCCATCTTCTTGCAGCAGGGGGTTAGTAGGAGTTGGGGGGCAGTTCTGCTCCCGGAAAGAGAAGCAGATCTCGGGGACCAAAGGTTTGGTCCTCTTCAAGCCCCTGCAGGGAAGTGAAGGGCCCTTCGTCGGAGAGGATGATTCAGAGGCAACCTTCGCTGTGGTACATTTAATGTCCTCAGCTTTGTCTTCAGCCTGTAGGAGGAAGAGACTCGGTTATTTTCATGTTTCTCTCGGGACCGAAGCAGAGTGGATTTCTGACAGAGAAGCCAGATGACTAAATGTTTGCGCTCCCTATTTATAACAAAAGTCATCTTCCTGAAAGTTGGAGTTATTTAGCTGCTGTTTGCTTCTTTCTTCCTGTCATTTCAAGCCAGTTTTACAGAGGAAACATCCAGCATGCGGCTTTACTTTGTTCCATCATCATGCAGGAGTTATGCAGGTGCCAACATGGAACTCAGTCATGGATTGTGAATTCTGAGTATGTAAACAAACTGATTGGAGAAAAACAACTGATATGATATAAAATAAAATCCTGATGAGATTTACAGTGTGTGCTGCTACTTATGGATTACACTGAAAACAGCCTTTTGGACACAAGCATAAGCCAACATCCCGAAATTACCTGATAATAGGGCATAAAGAGTGTGCACACAGCACAGTATGGCTGCATGGTGGCTGCGTGAGCGTTGTACTCCCTCTCTGCTGTGAAGCAGCTCTTTCTGCTTTGCCAAAGTTGAACAAGGGGCTTCGCCCATGCCTCCATTTCCTGCTCCTCCTCATCTGCTAAGCTAGCTTCAGGGGGCTCTGGGTGAAGACAAAAACCAAGATTAACAATCACTTTATTAATCATTATGCAACAAAAAATGGTATACAAAAGCTCATAGACAAAGTCTTGTTATCTACTGTTTGTTTTAATTCTTATGACTTGATTTTAATCCTTTTGACCTGATTTTATCTTGTAAAGCACTTTGTGTTGCCTGTGGCATGAAAAGTAGTCAAGAAATAAAGTTTGATTCGATTTGATTTGATCATGTAAACACAGTAAATTCTTAATATTTTACTAACTGATCCATTTTTTGATGACAGAAATAATTAAAAAGCAGAAAAAAACATTAAACATCACATTCATAATTGACTTTTCCACCATTTGTCCTCTCTCACACACTTCTTGTGCCAAGTCAGATCTAATCCATCCACAGCAGTAACAACTTCCTCCACTCCATTTTCACTAAACAAGCGCTTGTCTGTTTACAAAACTGCCCAAACCAATTACGCTCCCTCATCATCATAAAACATGTTTCTCTCAGCCATAGTCATTTCATTGTCATTTGTTACTCAGGGATAAACAACTACAGTGGCTACAGAGTTATTCATCATTTCTCACAACCATGGATATGATAAATGTGACCATCTGTGTGTGTGTGTGTGTGTGTGTGTGTGTGTGTGTGTGTGTGTGTGTGTGTGTGTGTGTGTGTGTAGTTGCTAAGGAGGGCCCTCCTTCCAACATCATTAAACCATGAAAACAAACACATTATCAATCACACAATCATTGCTCTGTGGTAGCCCTGAGAATAAAATCAGCTTGGTTTATGCGTGCATTGACGTCAGAAGGATCATTTGAAAAGGGGGGGTGTATAATTTGAAAAATGAGGATGGGGGAGCGAAGACCGCAGAGACGAAGCATCCACTGTGGGACAGCGCTGATATTTACCTGACAAAATCTCAGCTCGGTTGTTGGGTTTGTTGTTACAGCAACAAGTTTAAGAAAGAAAACTAAACTGCTTCAGTCTCATTTTAAATGTATGATTATAAATAAAAAAAATGATGTTTTTTTAGCCTGTAAAGTCAAATAATCCAGCAGAACATTGTGGCAGCTGCTTCCTTGTTCATTGTGATTTGTCAATTTCTAGCAAAAGTCATGAAGTTTTTAGTGAAATCAACACAACTTTGGGCCTTTACCCACCGGGACCGATGCAAATAGATGTCATAAAGTTGTGAATAATTTGGTGGTGACTTGTGAATTTGGTGCCAAATTGTGAATAATTGATGAAAACTCTGCAAGGTGGATTTCACATCAAACCACAACAACAGTGTCCTGATGCTGCAAAAGAAAAGACAAAAAGAGACGCAGGTTCATTCCGTTCTAGATAAGAGAGGATAACTTGGTGAGTTTTTGTTTAATCCAGGATCTGAAGGTGGTCTGGGACGTCCGTGGGACAGTTGGAGGATCTGCTTTAGCAGCTAGCTGCTTGCTTTGAGAAGCAGAGAAGAAATTATAAAGATGCTCGACCTTGATGATACAGAGTTTGGATGAAACAGCGGCGACAATGTGACTCCTGCACAGCTCGCAACCGGTGATCTATCAACCAACATACCTTCTCTGATTGGTTGATTATATATCTATTGGATGTGAATATTCAGGAAAAATTAACCTCAGTTTGAAAAAATAAAACTCACAAAATCACTCGACAGAATTTCTGCACCGATGTGAACGTTCACGTTGTTTTGACTTCAATAAAAAAAAAACCTACCATGCAAATTATTCGAACGAACGGTGTGTAGAGACCTTTAGCCTGGTTCACCATATGTGAATGTTTAGGTATCTAAAACGTCTGTTGCAGTAACTCTCAATAAACTGTAAGTGTGTGTGAATGTGCCCACCCTCGTCGCTGGCAGTCTGCTGTTTGACAGCAGTGGGCACGGCTCTGGCGGTAGGTTTCCTTAGTGGGTGACGCCAGCTCTTAGTGGTCCTTTTTGCTGACAGAGCAGGGTACTGACAAAGACAGGAAGGAGTTATCAGTGAACTGAGAATACATGTTTAAATGAAGGTTAACAAATCTCTGACTATAACTGAGCGTGGGGGGGAAAAAAAAAAAAAAAAAAAACACTCACAGCACAAACCTCCCCAGGTTCCAGGCCGGATTCATCACGTTCATAATTACTGGTGTCATTTTCATCGTCCTCGTCTTCCTCCTCGGACGTGTCGCTGCTGCTATCTCCTTTAGCACTACTTTGCCGATCTGCATCTTCACCATCGGATCCCCCGACCTCCGTATCAGACATCCCATCCTGTTCTCCCCTTCCTGTCCTGACAGAAGACGCTGCCATTTCTGAAGCTGTCTCTCTTTGTCTCCCAGCTTCCCTACCGAGTGACAAGGATTCATCCCCATCTAGGTCGTCTCTCTGTAGAGCATAATCGTCACAAAGTCCAAGAGGCTCAATAGCACCAACTGAAAGTAGAGAGGTGGGCTCCAGTTGGGCCCAAGTGAGAGGCGCCCCTTCATTTTCCTGGTTTTCTGACTGGTGGAGGTCTTGTGCTGCGTCTTCCAGGTCTGTGACCTCTTTGCACTGTGGCTCGGTCCACATGGCGTAAGACAGAGGATCATGGGAGAAGTCAGACGGGAGCTCTGACTGCAGACTCTGGATGAGGACTGCAGGACCCTGGGAATTGAAGTTTTTCCAGATGCTACTGGAGAAGGTTTTGGGCTCCATGTAATCATTACAATGGGAGGAGGAGTATGTAGAGTGGTGATTAAGTTGTAATGCTGAGTGGTTGCCATTTTGATTGCATATTGGAGTGATGGGGCCTGAGAGGGAGTCTCTTTGAGCTGGGTCTTTGGAGTTCTTTGTATTTGTTTCTGGTAAGCTGGCTTGTGGCTCTCTTTGAGGAGCAGTTCTATGAACCGGCTGACCAGGAGTCAAATTTTCCAGCTTTGTGTGATCCTTTTCTGGAGCAGCTGCAGGTATTATTAGCATTTCATGGTCACCACCAGATGGGATTTTGTGCAAACCACTGGCAGCTAAATGAGGCGTGCTTCCTTCTAAAGCAGACATTGCTGCCTCTTCACAATTAATTGGTGAATCTAAATGCCAGCGGTTGGCATGTTCTGCTGCACAAGGTTCTGCTGAGGGTTTTAAATCAGTCATTTTCTCTTCTTTGGCTCCTTGTAAAGATGGAGAGCCAGTTGGCGTCTCCCTCTGTAGCACAGGTGCACTCTGGTGGCTGCATGATGTCGACTTTGGGAAATCAGTCAGTCCATCATCAGCAGGGGTGAGAGATGGCATCTCTTGGGTTAACACAGGCGGTAAAGGGCAAATTCCAACCTTATCAGCTGGTTCTGGCGTTAGCTGTGGCATATCCACTGCATTCCTCTGTAGAAGAGGCGGGAAAAGACTTTCTTCCACGCTGCCTTTCCCTCCTTTGCAACTGCGTTGCGAGGCAGAGAAAGATCCACCTGGTGTGCAGCTATCGCCCTCTGCTGGCTCACTCTTGAAGTCAGAAAGTGCATCTGTAGTGGAGTGTGGATTACCAAATGTGTCTATTTTCTCTGTTTTAACAGTGTCGTTAGTGTTTTTCTTCATACCTGTGTCCATGTGTGAAGTTAGGCTTACAGTTGGGGAAACAGACAGTTGAGCTTTCGAGTCAGAAGGACACAAGTCCATCGCAATCTCAGAGGAGTTGAGTTCAGTGGCCTCCAGAGGAGGAATCCTGGTAGAGTCTCCACAATCTGGGAGGTCTTGGGGTAAAGAGGAGTGACACACTGACTCATTGACTCTAAGATGCATCTGATTAGCCTCAAGACTTAGTCTGAGTCCTTCAGGAGTCCTGCCTGTAACCCCTGACCCTGAGAGGTACTGAGGATCGATAACAGTTTCTTTCTTCACTGGTGAAGCAGGTGAGGTGGAGTGGGAGTCACTGGACATGTCCTTATTAGAAAGCCGCAAACATTTACTCTCAACACGGTTTACCTTGACCACACACATCTGTCTGCAAGGACCTGCGAGGGACAGGACAAACAACACCAATCAACAATAAGACCCTTTTTTTGTGTAGTAACTTGAGTTGTAAGTGGATATTCAGACTGTCCTGTTCACACATGCACACATTCTCACCACTATTAGTCAGTCTTACTAGCAAGCTGAACAAAGTTTGGATTCTGGTTGTGCTTGGACTCAGCTTCCTTCTTCTTCTCCTTCTCTTCCTTGCAAGTTGTCCCTGCTGCAGACTTTCGCACCTTGGGAGCAGACGGACCACCCTGGCCTTTCCTCTTGCTGCTGTTCAACGCCGAGCTGCTGCCGTCCAGGCCAACTGGCTCCTCTGTGGTCCGCAGGCGCTTGGAGCGCATTCGAGAGTGGCTGCTGCTGTATGAGGGGAGAGATCAAAGATGATGGAGGCTTGTAGCCTACATTTATACTGACAAGTCATAAAAGGGAAAGCAGATTTTTTGTTGGCATGTTTGGGGATTTTTTTGCTGTTTAATACTTCTTGCCAAATACATTAAATGCCAGTTATGATGATGTGATCTGTATCCAGATTTTTTTTTCCCCCTTCATGCACAGTTTAGCAAATTAAAACCTCACTGCCAGCTGCAACACACCACTTGCCATCACAAATGTAGTATTGAAATCAGAATAAACACTCTCTCAGTATGAGCATAGTACCCTTTGTTAGTAGACTTGGTCTTATGGCGTCTCTGTAACCAGCTCTGCAGCTCTGGCGTTGAACTGGGAGTGGCGTGTGTGTGGTCTATAGGTGTTGAATCTTTGCCCAGCATCCAGTTAGCGTACCGGTCAGGCTGAAATCGCTTCACAAAAGGCTCCATGGATATCTTTACCATGTCCCTGCTACATGTGCACTAGAAGGACGGAGACAGAGGACAAGGTAAACATAAACAAGGCTCTGACTGTGTTTAAACACACAATGTTTTCAGTAGTCATTGATGCTTTAAAAGTCAAGTCAGAATTCATTTAGATTTATTTGTCAGCCTTTCCAAAGTACACTGGTGCAAAGCTTTACAAAAAAATCTCCAAAGACTGACTGACCGTAGGTGGGATGTTACCTGCGTGGCCACTTTGCCGTAGTCTATCCAGCGCACGGTGGCAAAGTTAGTGGACTCTGCACAGTTGAAGCCGTGGTTGAATCCAGCATGGTAACCGTAGGGAAAGGTGATCATGAACTCTCCAGCTTCCTGAGTAATCTGACAAGTGCAACAGAGGTTAGCTTGTCAAAGCTGAGGAGTGACAGGAGATGGAAAAAGTTCTTTACATTGCTAAAGAAAAATAAGCTGGTACCAAGCTAAAAAAAAAGAATGATGTTAATAACACAGTGCCACTGAGGATTGCTACTACATAACATAGGTATCTTTTATTTCAGCTCCAGGAAATTATGTTTTCATAAAGTTAGTAGATAAAGGAAATATAAATGGCAGAAGAAAGTGAAGCAAATATTTTCTCTAAGATGGAGAGTCTACCTTATCAAAAGGAATGCCATACTTCTTCAGTACAGAAGGGGAGATTAGAGTCATCTTATGACGAAGGAAAGCTTCACATCCTTTAAAGCTGTTGGGAAAAAAACCTGACAGAGAGAGAAACACACAAACATGCTTGAGATTGCTGAAAGGACACGAATAAATTTGTCTTTTAATGAAAAACTACACATCTGATGATTAATCATGCGCTCAGTTCTCCATTTCATACAACAACATTTTATTATCATCCAGGATCTGTTATAAATGACTTTTCACAGTTTCCCCCTTTTGTTTAACATAATATCTGAAACAACGGCTGGAAGCTCATTATTTGGAGGTCTACAAATCATTTTGGCCTCGCGATGTAATGCAAACGAAGATTACATGGTGTAATCATTAATCAACTTCACGACCCATGCTGCTACAATTACAGCTGCATTAAATGTCCAGAGACTCCACCTTCAACCCCCCTCACCCGACTTCTCATTTGGTAAAAATTCCAACATTAATTGCCAATTTCATGTTAAGAACCAGCAGTCTCGGAGGGGGCTTTCCTGTGGGTAGCTCGATACAAGCTGAAAGGCTAAATTAGCTCAAACAATGTCATAATAACCATTAAATGTGGCCTACACAACATGGAAAATTTCAAGTGGCAGAATGCTGGCAGGGAAATAAGATCTTCATCAATGGGAGGAGGCTGAATGGTGACCACAGCGGCAGATTGAACTTTTACAGGGCCATAAAAATAAAATCAAACTGACTTCCCCCGTGACTGCCAAGCTCTTTCATTAACACCATGCAATGCAAGTCATCAGCAGTCATCTATCACGGTGCATTTATGATGTCATATGGTCAATGAAGTGGTAGTTTCACACATGAACTGAAACAAGGGAGTAATGACTGCAAACATGCTGAAGTTGATAATCTAGCTTCAGTCTTGGACAAAACAGATGGAGTCACCACACCTGGATCTGATTAATGGATAAGAAATGTTGTCTGATGCAGTGGAGGATAATATTATGTGATCATATGTGAATCAAAACAAAGCGAAAAGCAACATGGCTGCAGCAAACGTGGCAAATCCAACTCTTTCAGGAATTCACTAATGTAAAAAATATCTTCATAAATCTGGTCTTTCGTTAAAGAAAGCGTCCACTATTTTAGCATCCACCAGTAGCTTTACTGCCACCTCCTCTGGTCCTTTACCTGGCATAAACTGGAAGGATGTTGGGAATTTGATTGTTTTCTACAATCTTTATACATTTTATTGGACCGCACCAAAAAAAAAAAGCTTTCATCAGCTCTTTGTCCAAACCAGATTTGTGATTCACTCATGGCTGCTTTTTTTTGTTTGTTTTTTTGTTTTTTAGCCACCTGTAAACTGGTTTTCTTCTGTTTATGTTAGAAACGTTTATATTAAAAAGTCTTTTGTTGTTTCTTTGTTTGCTTTTTGCTGTATAAATCCAATTTGTTTTTCAGTAATTTTTTTGACAGTTTAGTCATAAAGATTAACTTCGGCTGCTAAAATTTTGTTTTTGTTTTTTTGTGGTTGTTTTGGAGGGTTTTTTTTTTTGTTTTTTTTTACATACAAGCATCCTGCTTTGAGTTTTGCCTTTTAAAACGTTCAGAATTTGTTTAAAAGTCTAGTTGGTTAAAAACCTTCATCTGATCACACTAAAAGTTACTTTTCACCACAAAAAGGAGTGTTATATATGTATTGTTTCAGCTGATGGCTGCCTTTCTGGAGGCATGTTTCCTGCTAGTCAACCATGTCCAACAGCCGTTCTTTTGTTTGCTTTCTTTTCTTTTCTGTCAGGTTATTCTGTATGTTTTTTTTCCTCTACTTGATGTGGAAAACAATTTAAATAATTCTCTTAGTTTAAGCCTATGTTTTACTAAACTAGATTATTCTGCTGTCAAATGAGTTTTTTTCTCACATATCTTTAATAATCAGCCACCTGGGCAAACATTTTAAAAGAGTAGTGAGTCCATTTTGTTTCTTTTTGTTGCAATTTTGCTTGTAAATCATTGTTTTGGTCGAAATCAGACATGATAATACATTCATCCAAAAGAAGCTCAATATAAACTGAAAAATAAAAGCATATTAATTATCACGATGTTACCTGTAGCCAGACGCTCTAGCCTCTTCCCATGCTCAGGGGGGATGGCATACCTGTTAGAATAGAAGACATGAAGCACAATGAGTTGTTTTGGACTGTGTGTGAAATTCGCGATATGTATTTTAATAATATTGTTGGTACAAGAAACTATTTCAATCCTGCCTTCAAGTGGAGGCGACATGAATGCCTGAGGCAGAAACACACCAACATTTTCCAGCAATAAACTGTTAATATAATATTTTTTACACCATAAAAAGGCAACTTTTCTTATGCTCTAATTTACTTTTACAAGCATTTTATTTAGGGATGCACCAAGCTCGATATCAGTATCGGCTCGAAACCATATGTGTGTACTCGCACTTGGTATCAATAAAAGTGTTCCGATACCACACTAGTCAAGCTAGTGCAGATATGTTTGATGACATGCTTTGGATGTGTTTATAAAAGAAATAAATGTTAAATGTTAAAATACAACATTTTTTGTAACACTAAAAGCAAGATCTGTGTTTCAAAATTGCACATGTATTGTTGTATTTAGATCAAATGTGTTAAATCAAAATAAAACTTGTTGAAATTGTTAGATCTGTAATGTTATCATATTTGTATTGGTGAAGTAACTTCAGAAAGGATGGGTCATTTATTACAACCTAATGAAATCTTACACAGTTATAACAGCAATAATAACCACAGTCACAATAATGTTCACATAAACAGATTTGGTGTCAGCAAATATCAGTAGATATTCACATTATTCACATTATATTCACATTTCAGATATTGGTATCGATTGGAACTCCCAAAAAGTGGATTTTTAAAGCTACACTGTTAAATGTATCATAATCTGAAATATTTCTAAAGCGAAGCCTTTAAAAATGTGGCGCTGAGGATAAAATAACCACTGTTTTCTGCGAAGCTACAAGTTCGTGGCATACTCTTCTTTTTGTGCCATGTTGCTGATACAATCTGAATTTTAAACTATTCCTAAAGTTTTTTTTTGCAAGAAACGCAAAGAGCGTGACATAAAATCCCTCAAGGTTCCACTTGGCGTTTCATTTGACTAGCTCCATCCATCCTCAAGTCTGTGGCGTTTCTATCATCACATCACCTGTCAGCTTAACGCGGCACTGAGAGAAGCAGAAAGACAGGGACGCAACCTCAGGTGGAGGTGACGCAGGGAGGAGAGCGGTAGAGGAGTCAAGAAGGGGGGAATTGAGAAGAGGTGCATCTTTAAGCCGCTCCCCTCCTGAGATGAGATGTCAAAAAAAAAAAAGCACCAGGATGAAAGAGAGCACATCAGTGTGTGTGCAGCAGATGATAAGAGCATGAGTGTGTGTGGGTATTTGGCACACGAGGCTGCTTTATATGTGTGTGTGTGTGTGTGTGTCAGTGTCTGGCTGTGACAGTGATCCCTGCGGGGGTTGCAGGGTTCGCTGCTCTAATGAGCAGAACTACCTCCAGGGCAGGAGGAGGAAACGGAGCAAGCCACACTCACAAAGAAATAAAAAGCCAGCTCCGTTCTGATCCATCTGCAGTTTCCATCTCCTTGTTTACGCTCACTTTGACCCCTAACATCGTACCTACTGAGCCCTCATGAGTCATTAGAGCCTGTTAAGAGTTGGACAGCGCACATTTTGTGACCAACCTGATCATTACACCATGCACTGTGGTCAACAGACTGTTGCATAAGAATCACAGAGTTGTCTTATTTTCAGTGTGAAACAGTAAGGAAAAGTAGCAGACTGGCTTAATGCTACGTCTTTCCTTGCTTCAGATGAATCAAACCATATGTTTGCACCCTTGGAGAATAACACTGCTCCCTTACACACTCCCAAAATGGCCATGCACACTAATTCCTGCTGCTGCATTGTGTATTTTCTATTCCCACAAGTATTTAGAGTCTCCTAATTGACAGTTATTGCGGGGGATCTTTCTCTCGTTGTGCAAACAAATATTGAGGGAAGGAAACCCCCCTCCAGGTATGTCAAATGAAATAAACCACACTGTATGTAACAACTGAAATACTCCTTGATAAGAAAAAAGAATAGAAAATTTTTACTAAATCTTGCATTTGTGCATTTTTTGTGGGACATTTTAGCTTGATGTTCTGTTTCAGTAAGAACTGTTTGGTGTGTCAAATATCTAAGCTAACAGAGTGAACAGCTCTTCCAGAGGTGGCAAGGTGTTCAGCAAACTGATCCAACTAGGTTAATAAAGATTCACCCTCAAAACACTGAAAAAAATCAGACTCAAAGTTCAGATTACTAATGTGTACAACTCCACTCAGACTTAATTCTGACAAAAAAGGCAGAAATAAGAATAACTCCAGTTATCTTTGTGAAAAAGACAGCCGTGGAAGAAAAAGTAGTGCGTGGGATCTACTGTAATCACTCTGTCAAGCAGCTAATATCTGCAGGAATTTGTCTTATCACAAGCAGTGCAGATAAACAAGAGGAGAGGCTCAGCTTTTTTCCCCCCTCTGTGCTCAAAATGATCACTGACATGCTGTCTCTACTTAATTGAAACAAAGTCTATGCACAGCTCGGTGAGACTGGATTATTTTACACAGCGCGGTCAGAATGCTCGACTGTTTTGCTCATATAAACCCAACACTTGATTACGCTGACAACTATTTTGTGCAAACTGGTTTAAATTTTGTGTTATTGAGAGATTGACTAAATGCAACAACCTAGCCGTTGTGTACTGGTGGGCTAAATACGTCCTTATTACTCTGTATATATACTATTGGTGCTGCATAACCTTTTGAATCTTTGAAGCTTGTCTTTAAAATGACATGTTTGTTTAAAGGCTTGTTACTATAAAGTCTGTCACAGATGAGCTCTAATGAACAGTAAGTAGCTGGAAGGAATTTTAGTGTTTGTGGAAATAAGTTTTTATCCAAAGCAACAAGCCACACTGGAAACCAGAGCAAAGCAAGGGGAAAGTGAACCTACTAAACATGTCGTGCAACCCTGCATCCTGTGGTGCTTGCTCTGGCTTTGTATCTGTATAAATCCCCCCCCCCCCTTTAATGTTGATAACACTGCCCCACACTCACCAGGACTTGGGCTCTCCAAAATGAAGGTAGTTGATGCTGTACAGGTCCATATCTTCAGTGTGCCAGGAGAAAGTGGTCTTCCACATGCCAAAGTAAAGATATGGAGTGTTGACCCCCTGTATGGAAATGCCACAGTCCTCCTCGATGACATCCAGGATGGAGTTCAGATGGCCAATGTTCCACTCCTCCACATCCTGGGGATTGAAAACAGGGGTTAGACCTGGGCTACCTGCCAGTAGGAGGGGGTCAGCTATGGCATGCCCAAATCTGCTTCAGCAAGATGCTGTAAAATATCATGTTACTCATGTTGTTTGTAATGAGACAAGCAGTGTTGAGCTTTTCCTAATTCATCATGTCTTATAATGACATCAAAATGATGATGGTTGGAGCCAGCAGGCAGGGCAGATCAGGACGAGACGGTGGTCACTTTTTCTATGTAAGTGAAATATTAAACACTGTACTATACTGTTCAAAAGGTTGTGCTTTAACCCTTTCATGCATTAATCAATTTAAAAAAACAATGCAACATTTCTTTAAATACAGTATTTTACCTCTAGAGACATGTGCAGATACTTTTTTTGTTTATCAGTGATATTTATAATAATTTATTTTACTGTATTATATAAAATATTTATAAAATAATATATAATCATAATTATATTATGTGAGTCTTCCATAAAATATAGATGTATCATTTTCTTCTCCTATTTATCGCAAAGGCAAACTTGTGTAATTACATTATGTTAAAGTACATGATATATTTGTTTATTCTCCAGTGAGTGGAAACGTATTGGATGTCTAACTAACATCCATTTAAGCTGTTTATTTACAAAAAATACTATCCACATTCATGAATATGCAAGACAAAAGCTTGTAAATCGGTGTCCACTATATAGCCACTGTGCATGAAAGGGTTAAGACATAATGTGGTTCTGAATATAGGTTATTCAATATGGAAATATAGATTTCTCCAAGCTTCAGGAGACTCAGCCGTATGACCCATAAAGGACCTCTGAGGAGCCAAAGGGTGCATTTGTTGGAACAAACTTACTGTAATTTATCATTTTCAAGATCTTCAACAAGCTCCATTGTGGATGATCTCCACGGTAACACTGTTTGTTTTTGTTTGTCTTTTGTTTTAAACTATTTTCTGTGCTTGCAAAGCTTGTTTTGCTTCCAGTTCATCTGATTTCAGCAGGCTAAATACTACTTTTACATTTCCAATATGGATTTTTATTTTACTTTAACAACTTTAAGAACTCCTTGAGTCTAAGTGTTTTGCACCAATAGTTTTTTTTTTTTTTTATTTGATTATAAAAACTAAACCCAAATTAGAAAGACTGACAAAGGATGGAATGACAAGCCAACATATGGATATGGGGGGAAGAGAAACAAGAAGAAAGCAGAAGAGAAATGGTTAAAAAAAGTTAAATAATTCTACCTCATCGTAGAGGCTACCACTGACATCAGCACCATATATAGGAGAGACAAAAGTGAGATTCTTCCAGTATTTCCTCTCAAGGTCTTCGTAATTCAGGTAGCGAGGTGTACAGTACCTACAAGGAAAAAAAAAAAACATTTGATACAGTAAAATCAACGCCTGTAAACTTGTACAGTATAAACCTTTGTAAACAACACAAAAATATTTCAATGCTACTGTTATTATCTCTATTACTCCCTGACTCCTTGCCCAATAGAATAGCACTGAATCACTTATAAAGAACATATTTCCTTGGTAAAACCAGGAAATGACGTTTGTAAAAGCTGCAATCTATCACACACACACACACACACTCACATGTCACTGTTAGCCAATCGCCTGAACTCCTGCACACTGAGAGGCTTCTTCTGGATGTTGTACTGAGTAAATAGCCCTGACTGGCCGGCCACCATCTGCTGAATGGGAGCATCGATCATCAAATCGTCAATATCGTCGTAGGTACGACGGGGCTTCCAGCCTTTCGGGGGAATGACCTGAAGGACGAATGGAAAAACAAACATGAACATGGCTGCTTCGTAGTGAAATATAACTTTAAAGAGAATTATAATTAAAGCAACACAATGCTGGACAAAAACTGACATTGTGAAATATACTGTAATATGAAAAAGTATAGAAATATTCAACAAATCACTTATATGACACTTTAAGTTATGCTACAATCCTGCCATCTCGTTGACAATGAACCTGCACTAATCTCACCTAAGTGACTCTTACAGGTATAGTTTTTGTCTGTATTTGAGATTTACTCTTATCATTATATTTAATTACTCGCTTTTATTATGCTAGGTTTCATTCTATCATGTTTAGTTTCTGTCTCCCCATCAACGTCTGCAGGTGGACAGATGGACAAATTACCATACTGAATTCATTTTCCTCTTGCACTGCAGGACCTGCTATGTGACCACTGCACACATGTACATTGCGATGCTCAAACTATATATTATGCAGCTCTAATTATAATCATCAAATCTGAATTGTAATCAGCATAAAATTAAGACTGTTTGTTACTACATCCATAAATGCAACCTGTTAGTGTATAAAGCAATAATATAGTCATTCATGAGCTCTGCACAGTAACGCCACCGAGTTCTATAGACACAAACTCATCTCAGATAGTCAGAAAAACGTAAGAAAGGACATAAAAATATATAAAGTCAGGTATGAAGACAATATGGATGTGGAGTTCAGTTCTACTTGTTAATGATAAGAAAGGCGTCTGGACCATTATCCATGGTCCATTCAAGCCATACAATCACACATCTGTGATAATATGGAAGAAAAGAGTGAGCTCGACTGATCCACTCACAGGCCAGATCTGTTTACTAATGAAAATGTATGAAAAATTTCTTTCCAAACTTCTTCTTAATCGTGTTGTTGCATCAGCCTTTACATTTATAAAACTTTAATTACAATGGAGACAGTCAATAAAGATGTTAAAAATTATTCATTTTGCGCTTCTGTATTTTAATAGCAATTCAATGAGTTTATAAATTACAACCATTGTGCAAATGGGGCATGCAGATGAATCCAACATTATAAACATGCATTTAGCCTTCAAAAATGTTCACAATGATGCATAACCAGCCTATCTAACTGAACTAGTTACCCACCTTAGCCAAACCTGCACGGTGTGCACCCTGAGACTCCATATACACCAGGTACTGGTTGAAGTCTTTGAACTCCTCCATGGTGGGCCGGAAAGTCATAATCTTGCAGGTGGGGTTTGCAGGGGTGTACACCCCTTCTCCCGCCATCCTGCAACCTCACTGGCAAAAACCTGGGGGAGATAAAAGAACAAACAAATAATATATATGTGTTTTACAATTGGAAAAAAACACATGGTTGCAAACTATTGGGAATTGGATGGATTAATGAAAAGAGAACATAACTGAATGATTTATTTTCATTCAGGCTCGTTATAATCCTTTTATTGAACAAACTCCTGGCTTGTCATCATCTTCAACTTGCTTATGTCTCCTAGAAACTGAAATGTTATTAACTGCTAATTCTTCATTTGATTTTTTTTTTTTTAACTTATTGCTGTGATATATCAACTGAGTAATAACAAACTTGAATTATATATACATATACAGTTGTGTTCATATTTATTAATACCCTTTCATTGAAGCAGGAAAAAAAACAGCTGCCTGTAAAATAAGCTGAAATTGACTAAAGTAATAACAAATAAAAAATTTTATCAAAATCATTACATTATTTTCTAATTATGATTCAATCGAAATATTTTTCCACTACAGTGAGGTGTTTTCTATTCCTCTCAGTCAGACTTCTGCACCTGTTAACAGGTATTTTGTCCCACTGTTCAACAGAAAAAAGCTCTAATTTGTCCAGGACCAATTTGTTTTTTGTTTTGTTTTTTCTTTCTTCAACCCAATTAAATGAAAAAACAGTGTCTTATATTACTAAATTATATTTTTGTAAATTTTTAGTTATTGTTCCTTTTTTAAGTCTCCAGTTATTTGAGTGACTGTTGTAAATTCAGCCTTTTCTTTAATGAAAGGGGATGAATACATATGAGCACAACTGTATATATTGAGAAAACATGAAGTGTGTCTTGCTCGTGTTAAAATGTGGGACAGTTAGTTTGTGAATTCGCCACTAGGTGGAAGTAAAGACTCGACTAAATGTAGTTTTGATCCTTTTGAACCTTGCTGATGCCAGTATCCCTTCTGGTTTTTGTCCCATCCACCCATCCCACTCCCAACTCTGACTTTACAGTGCCAAAAACCACAAAAGGATCCCATTTCCCAGCATGAAGCCAAATTTCAAGCCTATTAAATTATTCTCTTTGCGTCACTTCACTGCAGTGCGACTCGGTATTTTAACAAGCTTTGAAACAAGTTTGTAAATAAGAAACAGCGGAAAAAATAAAGAGCAGCTACAGTTTACAATCGCTTTGTCTATGTGTTCAGTAAGCTAACTGTTTAAACTGAACAACCCTTATATAGTATTTTTAAGCCATGATTTAAACTATAGAAATTTCACCCAAAGAAATCAAGGGAAAAAATGCATGCAGACTTGCTTTTGGAGTATTAGCACCCCATTAGCCTCTGTAGCTATATGCTAATCTTTGTTGTCTGCCAACGCAACTAGCCTACGTTCTGTTATGATGCCGAGTAATGGCTGAACAAACAGCGCCGCTTGCTAGTTCAGTTGCTAGTTAGTCCCAGCTAACTGGGATTTACACGACAGTCTCCCTAAAATGCTCCCAGACTTTAATTAGAAAGTAGCTCATGGTATATGCTTCAACAGCTGAAGTAGCCTGGACGGGGGGAAAAAAAGCTTAACTAGCTATTAAGCTAACTTGTTACTGTACGAGTGAGTGGGGTTTAAATGCCCCTCGCAAGGTGGCTACGCAGAGGCCCGTGGCTACATCCTTTTACAACTCTGCACAGTCTAAATGGTTTAGTCTGTAATGTCTGTGCTGAAACTATTTTAAAATATCTTACAGGTTTGTCTTTTAATAAATGAATAATGACAAGACACCCGGAGCGATACGACTGCTGGCACGATCGCGTGCCAACTTATGTGACAGGCAGCGCTAACTGTTAGCTGCTGTTAGCTTCGCAAAATCTGCACAGGAATCACGAAATTGCACTCCCATTCTCTCACACGCTGATACAAAACAACACTACCGTGCACGGTTATGTCCACTATATCACGTTTCGTGCACGTAATTTCACCTGGAGTTAGAAATTCGATGTCGTGCTGTTGTTTATGTCCTTCCTCGTTCGTCCAGCTGATTCACATGACAGCTGCTGCTGTTGCTTCGTGCCTTGAAGAGCGGCTGCGTCCCACACCGTCTGTATCTCCTCCCTGTGCGCGTCAGCCGTGGTCATGGCCGATGTGCGGTAGACTTATCCAGGCACTGTGAGATCTGCGAATCAGCGGGTAAATCCATGAACTGGAACGCAGCCATTAAAAGACAGAGCACCTGCACATACAGTAGGCTGGAAAGTGATTTACTTATGATATTCTCTGGCTAAAGCTTACATTTTAACCATTTATTGATTTAAAAAAAAAAAAAAAAGTGTCTAAAGAAGTCATTGAAACACAAGATGCTGAAATTAAATAATCAAATTATCAAATACTTTTCGGGATTTATGTGAAATATGGACAAGTTATGAGCATGAATAATACTAACAATAAGAATTTATCAATAATTTAAAAAAAAAAACAAAAACTGCTTGCCAGGTTGTGAACTGGTAGATAGAGCTCAGACCCAGCAAAACTCTACAGTGTCTAATTTTATTATTCTTTCCAATAACTTTGATAGGCATATATATATATATATATATATATATATATATATATATATATATATATATATATATATATATATATATATATACATATACATATATATATATATATATATATATATATATATATATATATATATATATATATATATGCTATATATATATATATATATATATATATATATATATATATATATATATATATATATATATATATATATGCCTATCGATTAAGTCCAGTCATCTTTCATCCAATCAACAAAGTACAGCTGCAAACACTAAACTCTTTCTGAAATGCTTTAAAATATTTTAAAGGCCATATTTATGTTTCATTATATTTTAAATATTTATTCTAATTGACCAGGATTGGATTATGTAATAATTCATCATTCAGTAATCGTAATTTAGTCAGAAACTACTATGTCAATTTCAGATTGTTAATATAATCTTGCTTTGTTTTAAGCATGCCCTGACATTATTATACTGTGTACTGTGATTCATTTTAATGTCCAGAATAAATGGTTTCCTCACAGAGATTGTGTTTTTAGTTAGCTTCAGTGCAGTAGTAAAACATCTTAAGTTCAGTCAGACAGCAAACTGGACTGGAGGAACAGAACTAACTATGTACGTTAAGGAAATGACAAGACCTAGATCAGTTAATATTTGCATTGAGTTGGTAATAATCCTCTATCAGTCCAAGGTATACGGTGTTTGTAATGCTTATGTGTATATTAGTGATAGATCTCTGTGCACCTGGTAGCTGTAGGATGCAGACATCATGGACTGGACCTGCTTTCCAGTCAATCTGACTGGTATTTTGGGGAGTTTGAAGTGTTAATAGGGTTTTTAGGGGAAGAGCTGTTACTGTAGTGAACTATTGTGCCATATAAAAGCACAATGATCTGCAGAAGTTTAGACAGTTTCAAAGCAGCATCCATGTGAATGTCAGGGTGCAGGTTTCCCTGCAAGATGAGCTGAGTTGCTTCACAAGTGGTCTTTTGATGTAGGGCTAATCTGTCTACAGACAGACATGGCAACTGAATTTGACCACATAGAAAAGCAAAATGTTTGCACAGGAAGGCTGTATAAGCAAAACAGATAAATAAAAATAACAAGAGGCAAAAGACTACACAATAGCACAGAAAAATAAAAAGCAAAATGACCACAATAGAACCCATAATGTCTACAAAATGACAAGATTATAGTAATAAATTAGTCCACAATTCCCACAATGCCTTGCAAAATTAAGGAAAAAGTAACCCATAGATATATAATGTAAGAATAGATATATAATGTAGAATGATTACACATAAATGAGCACAAAAGTATTCAAAGGCGTGCTAATGTTACAGTCTAATCAAAATCTAAAACGTGAATAAAGTGTGTGTACTAAAGCTGACTGTGGTTGAACTGGTTTGTTGACTGGGAGGTGCAGTGACACCCTGCAAACTGGGAGGGTCGCTGATGACTACCTGCTAACATGGCTGCCCAGGATGAACTCAGTAAGTTTCTTTCTGCGTCATTCACAATTAATATCTTCTTTACTGTCTCGTTTCTGGCTATCAGAAATTCATATATTAACATATTTTGCCCAAGCTTTCGACATAGTTATTTTTAAAGCAGCATTAAAGTTGTATTCAGTTTAAAAATGAGGCTAGATAGTAGCTAGCCGCTCCGCTATGTGGCTAGCTTCAATGCTAACGTCAGGAGGCCGTTTGCACAGTCATGGTCAAAATGAAACTGTCACTTTGGCCATGCATACAATCCCCTTCATCAGACTTTTGCAGTGTATATTTATAACGTGGATATTCATGTAAATTGGGATTAAATATACGGGGTGTCACTGCTTCTGGAAAGCCAGTGGTATAGCCAGGGCAGGATTAAAAGTGCACAGGCCCCTGGGCCCAGAGTGTTCCAGGGGGCCCCCTTTCCCACCACAACATTGTAAAAATTATGAATTATACACGAAGACAACATTTCTAACATTTCTTAACCAGTGGTACCTATAGCAATACACTAGACACTGTGGTGTAACTATCTGACTTGTGTACATTTTGTTTCATGTCCAAACTGCTGTTGTATGCCCTATGTGGCCCCCACATGGGCCCCAAGAGGTCATGGGCCCCTGGGCCTGTGCCCATAATGCCTATTGGATAATCCAACCTCGGATATAGCCAGAAAATGATCATATGCGTGTGCAGTCTTGTCCGCTTCTTGGTGAGCCATGCCAGGAGAAGGAATGAAGGCTGGCTAATATTTGCACCAACACAGTTACTGACAGGTTGAGGTCATCAGCTGAACTGGAGCAATAAAGCTGCGAGAGACTATGTTTATTTTGCTTTTAAAGTATTTGTATTGTGCTTCATCTGTGTGAAGCTGAAGGCCGCTTTACACAGGCTTTAACCGGTCAAAGATAGTTGAAAAAAAGATGCTATGTGATCACACATGATAGAAGTGTTGAATCTTTGTTTTAGCATTCAGTGTTGGGGTTTGATTGATAAATGGTTTGCGTTATGTTTTTACAGATCAGTTGGAACGTGTGTTCCTTCGTCTGGGCCATGCGGAGACAGATGAACAGCTACAGGACATTATCTCCAAGTTCCTGCCCCCTGTTCTTCTCAAACTCTCCAGTGTTCAGGAGGGTGTGCGAAAGAAAGTAAGCAGGCCGCTTATCTTTGCTCTAAAGATACTCCTCTTGGAAACGTGATACAAACTTCCATCTTAAAGTTGTGTTCAAGGAGTATTTATTTATGCATCTGTTTCATGAAACAACACCATAAACCTGTTCCTGTTCTGCCAGGTAATGGAGTTGTTGGTCCACCTGAACAAGAGGATCAAAAGCCGACCAAAAATTCAGCTACCTGTAGAGACTTTGCTTGTGCAGTACCAAGACCCAGCAGCTGCCTCCTTTGTTACAGTAAGACCTTAAACCACAATATTGGCCCAAATGGGACCATATTAAGTGAACAGCACATTTCAAGATTCAACATTAGGTAGCAAATGCATTTTTGTAATATTACCCAAGACAGGAGTTGTGATGAATTTTATTTGTTTGCAGAATTTTACCATCATCTACATTAAAATGGGCTACCCTCGTCTAGAGGTGGGGAAACAGTGTGAACTGGCTCCAACCCTCCTCACTGCCATGGAAGGAAAGCCACAGCCCCAACAGGACAGGTGAGAAAACATATGCAGTCATACACAATCTCTAATATCTCTGTTACTGTGTTGAAGTCTGGTGGAATGCATAAAGGACAACAATAAATTCCTTCTTTCTTCAAAAAAAAAAAAAAGCTATCAGAATAATAACAAATTCCATCTACACGGAACCAACAAATTCTCTTTTCGTTAAATTGAAAGTATTGAAATTTGAGGACCTATTAAAATTTAAGATACTTCAAATTATGTACAGAGTCAAAAATGATCAATTACCCAGCAGCATCCAAAGGTTTTTCCAGTTAAGAGAGAGTATATTTGGCCAGAGAGGAACATCCATTTTCAAAAAACCAGCTGTGAGAACAAATGCTAATCTCCATTGTGTTTCTACGAGAGGAGTTCAGCTCTGGAAGAGCTGCAGTAAAGAAATAAAATCATGTCAATCGATAGGAAAATTTAAACAAATGATAAAACATGAGATGATTAAAAGTTATGAGGCAAATGGGATCAATTTTTAAAAGCAATGTATGTTGAATTCTATGATTTATTGTGTGTATTACGACTGTATGCTGTTTAAGTTTCATTGTAACGGAATTTAATGTGTTTATCATTGATAAGGCTACATAAGTGTCCAACTTCTTCCAAAACCCTTTTTCGAGTTTAAGAAGCTTATTTTATTTGTTTTTGTTGCAACCAATATTTTCTGTTTTAAAAGTCCTTTTGAGTTCGAAATAAAAAAATAATTAAATTATCAGTATATGGATGACAGAAATCTCAATTTTGACTCACACACCTATTACATTGCAGATCTCTCTGACAATTGCTTTTTTTTTTTTTTTTGTAATTTCCTCTCCTTCCTGTCTTTCTGTTCATAGCTTGATGCACCTGCTGATCCCCACTCTTTACCATATGAAATATCCTGCAGACATATCCAAGACCGCTTCTCTGTTCAACCTAAGTGAGAGGCCAAAGACAGTTCACCTGTTGCTGGAGTTCATGTTAGATGTTTTACTAATGCCTTATGGGTGAGTTCCTGCTCTCTGGTTTGAGTATTATGTAACCAAAAGTTTGCCCTACATACAGTCTTTTTTTTTTATTTTTTATTAGTAGTATACTAAATAGTTTTTAATTGAGGGCTGATTTGTTTTCATTTGGATCCCTTTAGGTTTGTGCTCAATGAATCTCCCACTCGGCCTGCCCCTTCCTCCTCCCAGGGAAGTCCTGCAGATGGAACAGCAGCTACAAGCGGGCAGGGTCTCCCCCAGCCTCCCCCAGGAATGAGTGTCTATGCAGTTAAAAGAGTGATTGGAGAAGCCCAGTGGAATGCAGAGCAACTCGAGCAGGTACAGTAAAGGTCTAGTGTCATGACAGCCTGAACGTTAAGTACAAGCTCATTGTTTGCTTACTCGCTTTGAACAGTGCAAGTTGGGCATAGTGAAGTTTATTGAGGCAAAGCAGGTCCCAGAGGTGGAGACGGTGGTGCACCTTGTGGTGGCATCGAGTGACACCAGACATAGTGTGGCCACTGCAGCCGACCTTGAGCTGAAGAGCAAGCAGAGGTGAGTGAGTCAACTTGTATGACCTTTGATTTACTCTCTCAATATAACAACAAGCTGGGAGGCTGCATAAAGTGTGTATAAAGACATAAATAAATTACTTTTGAATCTTAGTTAGCAAATGTTTAATTCACAATAATGCAAAGGAAACATTTGATATGTTTTCTCTGCTTTTATGGAGTTGTGTACGTTATCTGTATTACAAACTATGATTTGCCTTATGACTGTGGAATGTATGTTTCCCTCGGTCTAGTAGCTAAACCACTGGTGTGGACATTTGTAAGGAAACATTAATACAAGTTATTGTTGTCCTGTGTTTTCTTCACTTTATATTAGTGTTCTAGGTTGATAGAAATAGTAATCTATATACTTAAATGTTGCATTTCAGCATCATTGACTGGAACAATCCTCTAATAATCAACAAGATGTTCAAGGTGTATCTGGGAGATGTTCCACTCAAGACAAAGGTTTCTATACTTATGATTTTTTTTTATTTAAAAGTCTCATACTTAAAATTCACATTACGCAGCATTAGAAGTAGTGATTTTCTTGCAGATTGCATGATACGTGTTGTTTTGTTCATCCTGCAGGGAGGTGGCTTGAAGCAGGAGCTGAAACATGAGCCAGTAAGCACAAGAGTCAAACTGAAGATCCTGCCACATCTGCTGCGCTCACGCCTGGCCGCAGAATGCTTCCCAGCTAATATTCAGGTAAGATCTTTAATGCTTTAGTATATTTTTATATAATTGCATTACATGTGTGGGGGGAAAAAAGAAATCTGCTTCTGTAATACATTTTTTTTCCATTTCAGTTATCAGATTAACTTAAATATTTGCATGAAACTGCCTCATATTATCTCTCTATGGAGCTGAAGTTCTGTTTCTTTTGTAGGTTGTGTATGATGGTCTGTTTGGAGCCAATACCAACAACAAACTGTTGTCCTTAACCTTACAGTTTGTCCATCACATCTGCATGGTGTAAGAAATATTCATTTACTTGCCTTTCTTTTTCTACAGCCAAGTTGCTTTTCTTTCACTCAGATTGTTGTTCCCCATGTAATTCCAGATGCCCTGACACTAATAAGCCCTTAGGACTAATGCTGCTCAATGGTCTCACCAAGCTCATCAATGAATACAAAGAGGTATTCAACTTAAAATGTTCACATGCATATAAATCATACTTTCTGCAGCTTTTATGCACATTCACTAAACACGTGTCTTTGCAGGATCCCAAGTTACTGTGTGTTGCCTACTCTGCGGTTGGAAAATTGTCAAGGTGTGCTAAAATCTGTTGGTTTTTCCCCGAAATCCTCTCTTTGTGCATTTAAGAAGAAGAACAAAACCATTCTTACTGTTTTGCTTTCTATTTCAGCCGCATGCCACAGCTCTTCACAAAGGATATTGCACTTGTGCAGCAGTTCTTTGAGTCCATGTGCAAGGTGTGTGAACACACATCTTAGTCAGCACTACAATCTGTATCCGTTACTATTTTTTTTTCCTAAGATTTCTGAAAATATGCTTCAATCTCTTTAGGAGGAGCCCGACGTCCGCCTTGCCATTCAGGAGGCTTTATCAATGATGGTTGGAGCTTATGCCAACCTGCAGGGGGCACTGCTGAATCTAATGGAGGCTCTGGTTGCTGCATACATTGGAAAGGTGAGCGAGTGCTCCAGAGGAAAATGCATTTGGTTTGTGGAGAAGAAAAAAATGTTCATCAAGCTGGTTTATTGTTGTTTACAGCCAGAGGTGCAAGTTCGTCAGGTGGCCATGAAGTTTGCCAGCACCGTGTTTGCTCCTGATCACGTGCCATCAAGATACCTGCTTCTGCTGGCTGCTGGAGACCCGTAAGTTGAGAAGAACACATTGATTTTTCTCAGTGCTGTTTAGTAAAATTCTGCTGGAAATCAGTATTTTAGTGAATCTTGAAAAATCTTGAAAGACGTGGTGGTTAAAACAAGTGACTATAGTGTTATTGGAGGTGCGGAAGAGTTTAATTGTGTTTCTGTGTTTTTAGAAGGGAAGAGGTGTCTGGGGAGGCCCAGAGGGTGCTGAGGGCTTTACCTACCAAGAGCTCAGAGAAGGAGGGACCAAAGCCGATGCCTTCTTTTCCTGACATGGTTGCATATGTCCAGGAGAAAGTAAGTCTGAACACATTCAGGACAATGCACAGCTTATACACTTTATCACTAAATGAAAATGAAAATAATCATTTATTTTTATTGTAATTTTGTCAATATTAGGCAGCTCAGAGGATTAAGACTCCAGCTAAGTACATTGTTGGAACCTCCACAATTCCTTTCAACCCATCTGCGTTTGGAGAGGTAAATATTTTAACTGCTTTTCATCCATAAATCTTGACATCGGATGTGTTTGCAGATGTTTCCTCCCATCTTCTTGATGTCCTTTTGCTTTTTTTTTTCTTTTTTTTTTTTTTTTTAAGATCATGCTGTACCTGAGGATGTGTTTAGCTCACAGTGCCGGGGCCACGCCCATGTCCACGCGCTTGTCGGACATGCAGGACGACGCTCCTGCCATCGGCCGCTACGTCCACGCACTGCTGTCCTCTGAGCCTCAGCCGTCGGTGTCAAAAGGCTCTGAGCCAAATCCTGTGCATGTCTACATGGATCTCCTGCAGCAGCTGCTGTCTGCTGTCGGAGGTGAGAGAGATTGCCTTTTCTCGTTCAACATTTTCTGTTGGTTCATTACAAAAATGAAAAGGCTCGTTCTAATTCATTTAAGGCCTGAATAACGCAGGAATTAAGAAGTGTTTTGAGCTTTTCACATGTAAGAAATGTTAGCAACCACTCAACCAAAGATGAATGATTCAAACAACTAGTTTATTAAGACTAAAAACATCTTTATGTTAAGTTATACATGAAATAGGGGTGGGATTAAATAAGTTTTCTTCTTCCCCCTCCTTTCTGAGTATTACATGTTTTCTGTTTTGTTGTTTGATTTTTGTTTTAATATTGCACTAAATTGTTAGATGCTGTTGTACTGTTATTTGTGTTATTTGTGCTTATAAAAAAAGTTATCTTTTAACTAAGCACTGAGACATTGGTGCTGATCTGCTCATGATCCTCAACTCCCAAATTTCCAATCGGCTTAAATCAGAAATCTCAAACTCCAGTCCTTGATGGCTGCAATCTGAAAGGTTTGCATTGTTTCCCTGGTCCAACACCCAACTAAAATTAAAGGGTCATTGTGAAGAAATTGACAAGAAGCTGTTTGATCCATTTAATTTAAGTCAGGTGTGTTGGATCAGGGAAACAAAGAAAAACCTGCCGGATTGCGGCCCTCGAGGACTGGAGTTTAAGACCTCTGGCTTGAAGGAAAGGCAGAAAGAGTGAAGTTCTTGTGAACAGCTTGGACATGAAATCCTAAACACACTTTACAGATATGAAAATATTTTGTTCGCTATTCAGCTTTTCCAAAAGCTGTAGGGCCCTACAGGGCGCGTGGTGAGGGGGTGTGAATGTGTTGGTGTGTAAAGGAGGAGGGAATGAAACGTGTCTCTGGGTGGGGGCGTCTCCTAGGGGTGTGGGGGCGGTGGGCCCTTGGTCTGTCTCTCCTTCTCCCGCCCCTCCTCTTCTTTGCCCCCCCCCCCACTTTTGCATGTGGTTCGTTGGTGCCTTCTGGGGCCGGTGGTGGCTCCTTTGTTGGTGTTGCTGAGGGCCCTGGTTGTTGGGGCAGCTGCCCTTGGCCTGTCCTGTCCTTCGGGGGCCCCGGGAATGGGGGACGTGCCTCGTGCCGCAGGGAGGCGCGCTTCCCTCGGGACCTAAATCCCCGGAGCCCCCTCCTTCCCTTCTTCCACCACACACAGGCAGGGCGTTGGGAGGTGGACACGTTGATCTGGATGGTGAGAGAGGCCATCAAGGTGGTCTCGATCGCTGCACCCAGCATCGGTTCACCTCCCAGTTTTAATTACACTTAGTCAACATAACACAAAAAACACACACTGACAACACATGGACATATTTTGGGGGGCGGGCCATGCAGTGTGCGGTGGGCGGGGCTGCTTTGGTGGTCCCACTCCCAACATGATGTGGTTACTTCTTCCCAATTTTAATTGCAAACAACACGCACTTCACAATCATTCATAAGCTGGGAGGGAGGGGGTGACAATGGGGTCCTGCCACGCCCCTATTTCCGGGGCTGTGCCGGAGGAGTTTGGGCGGGGGAGTGGTGCTGTTCAGGGGGCCTGGGTCTGGGCTGGCCTGGCAGGGGTGGGACTGCTGCTGGCCCTGGGTGGTGCTGGATCGGCTGCATGTGTGAAGTGGTGGGGGGGCATTGACAGGGGTGGGGGGTAGTTGTGGGGCCCTGATCGGGGTCCTCCTATCCCCTGCTCCCCCGGGGGTATCTCACAGGGGACATGTTGGGAAAGAAAGGTGAGGTGCATGAGCCAATGGATGAAGTGGTGACTGAATGTTAGGGTAGAGGGGGGGTGGGGGATCAGGGTGAAAGAATTTAGGAAAGTGGATGGCCGCTGGGATAGGAGGAGGGGGGGTGTATGCAGATGGGTGGGGGTGCGTATGTGGGGTTATGTTGGTGGTACGGGGGAGTGATGGGGTGGGTGTACAATGAGGAATGTGAATGTGGATAGAGGGGTGTAGGGAGTTATGTGTGTGTGTAGAGTGGGGTATGCGTGTATGGAAGAATGGGTGATTATAGAGGGAGCAGGGATGTGTGTGTGAGGGGGTGTGTGAGTATAAAGAACGGGGGTAGGAGAGTGTGAGTTTGAGCGTGTGTAAGAGAATGGGTGTATAGGGTGTGTTTAAGGAGGAAGTGTGGATGCGTGTGGGTGGGTGCGTGTGTGTGTGTGTGTGTGTGTGCGTATGTGTGTGTGTGTGTGTGGAGGGTCTTGGTGCTCGGGGAGCGCTGCTGGTGCACTGGGGTGCGGCCTGGCTGCCGCTCGGTGGCGGTCTGGGGATCCCGGTCCCTTTCGGTGTGGGCTGGGCCCTCTGCCTGCGGGGGTGGGGGGTTGCTTCTGGGCTCTTGGGGCCGTGGGGCCCGCGCTCTGTCTGCCCTGGGTGGCCGGTGCCCGGCAGGGCCGGTCCTCGCTGGTCCGGGCCTGCTGGGGCCTGTTCCCCCTGACTGCAGGGGACTCTGGCTGGGACCCCCCTCTGCCTCCTCCTGGGTCTGTGCATGGTTGGCTCCGGGGTGGGGCGGTTGGGGTCTGCGCCTGGGGATGGCTGCCGATGGCCCGGGTCTCGGGGGTACTCCTGGCGTGCCTCTTGCCTTTGTGTGGGAGGGGTCACACTGGCATGATGACCTTTTCCGGAACACGTTCCACTCTGCATGTTCTGCATGTGACACAGTCACCGAGTTGTCTGCAGGTTTATTCACTAACAGCAGCTAGTTTTCTCATTTCTGTGTGTTTCTCATTTATATTTAGCTTTTTAGATTCATAGTTTAGTTACTATGATCTAAAGTTGGCTTGTATGTGTATGTATATGTGTTAATACTGGCAAGTGCGTATATGTTTGTACGTATGTATGTGTGTGTATGTGTGTGCATAGAGGTGTGTGTGTATATGTATGTATGTGTATATGTGTATATATATATATATATATATATATATATATATATATATATATATATATATATATATATACATATGTGTGTATATGTATATATACATATGTGTGTATATGTATATATACATATGTGTGTATATGTATATATATACATATGTGTATATGTATGTATATGTATACATCTGTAGGTTGTTTTTTCTTTTCGTTTTTGGGTTTTTTTGGGGTTTTTTTTTTCTTTCTTTCTCTCCCTTTTCTCTCCCTTTATCTCTTTCACTTTTCTTATGAGGTTTTTTCTCCTTTCTCTTTCTGTCTTTCGTCTGTCCTCTCCGGTCCAGCAGTACAAACTCTACAATTCAAACAACAATACAAAATAAATATAGAAATAAAATAAAAATTCAGAAAGTCAAGGGGATCATTATATCTATAAAGCTTCCCTTGACAGAGAAAATTTGCTCAGCAGAACACAGCATCCAGACCATCATTCTGCTTGCCTAAAATGCTGGACAAGACAAAAAAAAAAAAAAAAAGCTGTAGGGCCCTATAAAATTTGTTTTATTTTTTCCCAAATTCCATTTTATTTTTTCCTAAATTCAGTTTTTTCCATTTTTTTGGGAATCCCCCATTTCTTTCTTTCTTTCTTTCTTTTTTCTTTTTAACTTTTTACTCCTATTTTACTTCCAAAAGTCTTGTTTTTCTTATTTAAAAAACTATAATTTACACAAATTAATTAAAAATGTACATTAAATTTATTGAGGTGACAGACAAGACTTGTCCTCAATACAGTATGTTGAAGTGCATCAAAAACAAGCACGAAGTTATGGAGTTGTCTGGTTTGAGAAACTGTTGAGCGGTTGTATCTATCCATGGAGACAACATCCACCATGAAGTACTGGTTTTTAACTCCTGCGATAAAAGAAGATGAAAACATTATTTACACATGTAATGCTAAATGCGTTTTATTTATTGATGTTAATTATTATTATTGTTATTATTATTATTATTATTATTATTATTATTAATAATAATAATAATAATATCATCAATTGTATGGCTGTTCAGATGATTTTTATTTTATTATAAATGTTATTTTAATGCTTTGATTTACATGTTCAGAAAGTAATGCCTTTTATTCTTATTGTATGTGCATGTCAACCAGATTCCGGCATGGGATGAGTTGTATTTTTCTTTTTTTTTTTTTTCTTTTTTTTTTTTTGGACACGATGTCACTGCGTGTAATTTTACTTTTCAAGTCAACGGAGTGTTGACAGACTGTGCAAAACATCAGTTCACCTGACCCATAAGTCGTTCGGGAACTGCTCGGCTCTGATCCGATGGATTATTGTTGAGTTCCGCAGTTTTTTTCCCTGACGAAATCAGAGTAGCGTGCAGCCGCTTCGCCATGCTTACATTGTTTTGATGAGGGAGGTGAGGGGGGAGGGCTCAGTCAGTGGAAGTGGCTTGTTATGCCACCAGATTTCTTTGCCTCCATGCAGTTTTCTCCGGAGAAAAGTTCCTTCTCCATACGATAACAGTCAAATTAAGTCCACTTCCGTGATGTTCCGTGTTAAAAATATATTCCGTTTTAATTTGCCAATTCTGCGATTCTGTCCGCGATTCCGTGATCGCGGAAAGTATAGGGCCCTAAAGTTGTAAGTGTATTTAAATTGTGCATTACAAGATTTCTATGTATAAATCAGCTCTGCTTGAAGAAATGTTCAATTTTACTTTCATTGGTATTTGCTTCAGTCTGAAGGGAATTTTAATAATTGTGCCTTTTCTCCTCCGCCTATTTTTAAATACAGGTATCCCCGTCATGTACTGTTTACTGGAGGTGGTGTCTGTGTGTCCAGAAAAACTGGCCCCCAGATTTGCCAATAAAATTGACTGGATTAAAGTGAGTATTTTAAAAGAGATGGATGTCATCAATGTTGATTCCTAACTGGTTTATCAGCAAGAAGAGTGTCTGTTAAACAGTAACCTGTTCAGCTGTTCTGCACTATTAGAAAACCAGGAATCTTGTCCACTTGACGGTAATAACTGCTGGATTTTCTTCTTCAGAGTCTGATGAATACAAACAAGGAGGACATGAGGGAGCTAGCAGCGCAGCTATACGCCCTGGTGATTTCCACCATGACTGGCAACGAGCTGCAGGCGGCTGTGCAGAATCTGGTCAAAATCACCAAAGATAACCATGTACGCCCCTCTGTTTGCTGTTAGCACAGGGTATGGATGTGGATTTTCATCTGGTATTAATATTATGCTCTCTTCGTTTCTAATTACAGAGTCCTGAAACTCAACACGGTGCCATCTTGGCTCTTGGTTACATGGTAGGAAGAAATATGAGCAGAAAAAAAGCTGTAAACTCTTCTGACTCAACATGCAAGAGCGGACAGCAAATGAGCATCACCTCCAAGGAAGACGATGAACTTGTTGCCGTGGCCACTAAGACAGTCGGTATGAGTCTTTTTTTTCCCTTTCTTTTTAAACAGAAGTGAAAGTAAAATGGTTTCTCTGACTCCAGTGTTTGTGTGTGTCTTCATCCAGGTTCCTTCCTGGACAGCAGCAGTGCTCTGCTGGCTGTAGCAGCTTGTACAGCTCTGGGAGAAATTGGGCGGAATGGCACCCTGTTGATCCCTGCAGAGGGAGAGGGGCTCAACAAACTCTTTGTTGTGGAAAACCTGCTGGCTCGCATCCCTTCTGGCAAGGAGAGCACGAAGGTAACCGGTTGTGGAATGGTTTTAATGATGCACACTTGACATTCAGATTTTCTGCTTTTTTTTTTTCTTCATTTTTTTGCCTCATTTTTCTCCCTCATTGGTATGTTTACATTTGTTTTTTTATGCATGTATTCCAGATGAAGGAACGATCCATTATGACCTTGGGTTATCTTGCGGTGGGAGATGCAGATTTTCCACACCAGAAAAAGCTGCTGCAGGGTCTCATGGACTCCGTGGAGGTTGGAAACAGAGATTAACAACACACAGTTTTCATAAAACTTGTTCCAAATTAATAAATGTAGTCAAAAACATGAGCTTTATTTTAAACTCCAACTTTTTGGACGTCCAAAGGGACGACATACATGTGATTCAGTTCTTTTTTTTAGTTTTTATTTTTAAACAACAAACACAGCAGTTCTCCACATGTACTCACCACATTACTGCTGATGAATCGGTTTAGTCTGCAACATCGTGTCCGTGTTGTATGGTGGAATAACCAGCAGCTTCTCCATCCTAAGCACTGTGCTCCGATATCATGCATAGTTTCTGAGGAGCCACTCCTCAGATTGAAAGCCTGTAAATGGCAAAATCACATTTAAAAACTCCCACAGAAACTCTTTCAGTGAAAATTCAAATGATGAGGGGACACTAAGATCTGAAAAATGACTTGCACAGCCTCTTTTTTTTTTTTTTTTTTTTAACCCTGGTACATAGCGTGCAGTCTTTGGACTGCATTGAGGTTGGACATTTGCAGATGGAGGCATTTAAGCCCCGTTTTCACCAATAGATCTGGGTCCGTACACAATTTTTTTTTGTGTTTTCACAGGGAAAAACTGGGATTATCCATTCTCACTCATCTTACAGTTTTTGAACCCTTGCATTGGGGTCCCGATCTTACAGATCTTACCCAAAAAGGGGGGAGCTAGACACACTGCAAACTGTTAATTGGTCAAAAGAATAGTCACTTCCTGTGTGACCCAGTAACAAAAACAAAGACACAACACCACCATGTTTAAATATAATGTGGATTTTATATTGTTTGAAGGCACATTTCCATGAAGAAGGAACATAAACTGTTGGACATCCGCTATCCACCTCCATCGTGTCGTTTTTTTTTCTTTATAATTCAAGAAAGGTGCCTGTGCTACTACTTAACTGATGCTAAGTAGTAGCGTTCAATGGATGAACCTTGAATTTCCCCTCGGGGATGAGTAAAGTATTCCTGTATGCATCCGTTGCTATCCACTTTATATCCTGCCTGTGAGGTTAGGGTGCAGGTTGCCGTGGAAACACCACAGAAATCAGGCTTTACCAAACTGTCCCACTCGATCCTGGACTAGACCCCTTGGTGGAAACACACAGACAGGCCTTAGTGGACTCATGAATGAAGAAATGTGTCTGTCTTAGTGATTTTAGAATCATATTAAAGCTATTAGGTAGTCATCATAGCTGAAATCTGAGTTTTCCTTTTGGCTAGTACAGATACGATCCTTTTTTTTATGTGTTAGGAAGCTTTCATTAAAAACAACAGACCTCGCTCATCTCTGCTTATTTTTCCTCTGCAAGGCCAAGCAGGTAGAGCTGCAGTTCACAGTTGGAGAGGCCATCACCAACGCTGCAATAGGAACCTGTTCTGGAGCCGCCAGAGACCCGTGGACCTGCACTGAGGACCAGTACAACCCACCACAGAGTCAGTGTTTTCACTTTTCACAAGTGTTACACCCAAAAACCTTTTCTGCATGTTTTTTGTGACGTTCTTTAGATCTGAATTATTTATGTGAATTTCAGTGTTGCAGATTTTCAGTTGATCAGATTAACTTTGGGCTTTAACAGATACTGTCAACAAATCAATACAACAATACATACTGGGGGGGGGATACCAGAGTTTTCATGCAGTTACCTCAACATAGTGAAAAGGAGCTTATGTTTTTATGTCTACACATTTCAAATGGCTTCCTTTGCTTTTCAGATGTTAAAAACAATGATGTGGTCCCCTGGGTGCTCAACTCTATCCTGTCCAAGTATATACCGAGCCAGAACCCTCATGTTCGCCAGGCTGCCTGCATCTGGCTGCTCTCCCTGGTCAAGAAGCTCAGCCACCACAAGGAAATCACGGTGCGTACATGTTTCCGTTGTATAGCTGTTAACCAGAGACTAAATCTTATAAAACAAGCTTTGAAGGTTATTGGAACTAAAATAAAAAAGATGATATCTTGTTTTCCATGAGAGCTTCTTTCTAAGTCCTTACTTTTCATTTGACAAAGTGCGGTCTGACATAACACCTCATAGTCCTGAATCTGTATTTGTGCTCCGTATTAAGAGTGGGAGGGGAGAACAAATCAGGATTGATGTTGAAAAATCTATTTTCATTTCTTCCTTTACTCCTACAGTCCCATTTGAAGGAGATTCAGGTGGCATTCATCTCTGTTCTCTCAGACCCTGATGGTGAGAAGAGACTGTTTAATTACTGCTCCTAAAATATCTTCCCACAATGCTGCGTTCCTGTGTCATATATCCTCCCTTTTCTTCCACCCAGAGCTGAGTCAGGATGTGGCATCCAAGGGACTTGGGCTCGTCTATGAGATGGGAGGAGAGGGCGATCAGCAGGAGCTGGTGTCCACTCTTGTGGAAACACTTATGACTGGGAAAAGGTGAGTGGGAGAAAATTAGGAGAGTGTGAGCGGGGGGGAATGAGTCATTCATGAAGAGTTGGTTATTTGCTTATTTATCTTTGAAAACAGGGTGAGACATGCAGTCTCGGAGGATACGGAGGTGTTCCAGGCAGAGGGTTTGGGAAAAACACCAGATGGGTAAGCCATGCCACAATCAGTAGATATTTTAAAGATTATAAAAATATAAATATTGGTAATAATGTGGAATAATGCAAGCATATTTGTGCGTTTGGCTAACGCAGATGTGTCGTTTTTCTCCTTCGTGCAACATATATGGATGTTGTGTTTACAGTCATGGCTTGTCCACATACAAGGAGCTCTGCTCATTGGCCAGCGACCTGAACCAACCAGATCTTGTGTATAAGTTCATGAACCTGGCCAATCATCACGCCATGTGGAACTCACGCAAGGTCTCGTGCTTTCCTGTCACATCTTTAACTTTTACCCATTTCTTGACTTTGTCAGAACATCTTCTCCCACCTGATCTAAGCAACGCTTTCCTGTCTTTCAGGGAGCGGCGTTCGGCTTCCACATGATCGCAGCCAAAGCCGGGGAGCAACTGGCTCCATTCCTGCCCCAGCTGGTGCCTCGTCTGTACCGCTACCAGTTTGACCCCAACCTGAGCATTCGCCAGGCCATGACCAGCATCTGGGATGCGCTGGTCACTGATAAAACCCTGGTAAATTTGATGCTTTTCACATTTCCATCACAAAATAATTGTGCTGATCTATAAAGAGTTTTTCTTTTTCCCTGTGTGGTGCAGGTGGATAAATACCTGAAGGAGATCTTGCAGGATGTCATTTCCAACTTGACCAATAACACCTGGAGAGTTCGTGAGTCCAGGTAAATACATGCATGCTAAAGATTAAGCAGAATATTAAGGCTCTAGATGTGTGAGAGACTTATCTGTTAAACAGGTTTTTACATATTATTATACTCTCAGGAGAAGTGTGTTTTCGACCTACTTATTTTAAATCTTAGAAGCAGTTTTTCTGTGTAGTTAACTACATGGTAAATAGACAATAATAATATTTGTAATGAAACTCATATTAAGTGAAAAAACTACACTTATCAAATGCAAATCCGTTGCAGTATGGGAGCTACTGGCCAGCTTAGGTGGGATAAGATAATTACTACTTTCTTTATTTGATGTTTTTTTGTTTTCTTTGTCTTTTTTGCAACCGAAAAGCTCAGATTGTTTTTACTGTTTTTACTGCGTGGCAGAATTTAGGAAAAGATCTTTGCATAAATGATCTTGACTCACTTTTATGATCCTTTTTAAGTGCATGTGTGCTAGTAATGTTTCATTATTTAAACTGACCATGAATTAATATTCAACTAATTTTTTTTTTTTAATCCATTTTGAGGATTAGAATTTATCTCCGTAGTCATTTATTTAGGTAAAAATTAAATTAAATTGGAAGAGAAGTACATAGAAATGATGGAAGTTGACCTGATACAGTTCTGCAGAATGTTCCTTTCCTCTTCACAAGGAGTTTTCTATGGTTAAAAAGGGTGTTTTTGTGGGATTTCTGATGTTTTGACTGCAAGAAGTCACCACTGTGTACTTCCAGGAACACTGTATAGACCATAGTGTTCACATCTTTTTGTAGCGCATCTCCAACTTTGATGTTTCCCAGTTTTACAGAGGAAGTCTGTAAAGACTTAACAAAGAGTGGCTGGACATTTTCTGATCAGTCTTCAAACTCACACTTGAACTGCTGCTTGTTTATGAATCTATTTCCTTATTTAAAGCTGCAACTCTATAAAGTAACTCCTTTTATCCCACCCAGCTGCCTCTCGCTGCCATGCAGACCATTCACTTGGTGCAGACCAAGTTGCAAATTATATTTCTGCTTGCTGCAGTTTGGTCAAATAGCTGATCTGTAGCTTTATCATGTTGAAGTCTATATTTTTCTGATGTTTCTTGCAGCTGCCTGGCTCTAAATGACTTGATTCGTGGCCGTCAGGCAGATGACCTCCTTGATCACCTGGCAGAAATTTGGGAGACGCTGTTCAGAGTCCTCGATGACATCAAGGTGGGAAGGAAATAATCTGCGATTGTTACTGGTTCTGAAGCATTGTAGGACATCTGCTGCATGTTTTATAATAAAATAACTACATGTTGTATATTTTTTCATAATTTTCTGCCAGATTTGAACTTCTTTTGTGTTTTTATTTTAAGGAATCTGTGAGGAAAGCTGCAGATTTGGCACTGAAAACGCTCAGTAAGGTGAGACTGTTTGCTACATCGCTGTTCTGTACGTGTTTACATGTGTACTTTAACAGATGTTTCTCTGCGCAGGTGTGCATTCGTATGTGCGAGTCTACAGGCTCTGCAGCTCAGAGAACGGTAGCGGTGATGTTACCCACCCTGCTAGAAAAAGGCATCGTTAGCAGCGTCTCTGAGGTCCGGGCGCTCAGGTAATCTCTCCTCCTATCATTTACTGCAGGTCAGCCTGCATTTAAAACCCAGTTAAGGTGATTTACAGCCAGTTTATTTAACCTTTACAGTCACTCAACCTTGTTAAGACATATACAGGCGGCCCTCAGGTTACGTTCTTCTCGACTTGCGTCGTTTTGACTTTATGACGCTCATTAAATAAATTCTAGATATATATTTAATAGAGCAAGACTCGAAGTTATAAGGTTCCATATAAGCTCTTACGACATGTGATGCAGAGGCTGAGACCACGCCAGAGAGCGTGTATATATTTTTTTTTTAAAATTGAAATGTTATTTTAATTGCCTGTATTGTTTTTCCATTAATTTGATGTATAATACATGTATTTAAATAGTTATTCAATTATTTATGGGGTGTTTAAGGATAAAAATCCGACTTAATCGGAATTTCAGATTACGCCGCGACGTAGGAACTGAACTCATTCGTAAACAGAGGACTGCCTGTCGTTTTCTGGCATTACATCAATGTTGCTTGGCTGTATTTTTTGTTAAGACTTTTCTTTTTCAACATCCTTACCAGTATTCAGACCTTGGTGAAGATTAGTAAAACAGCTGGTGCCAGATTAAAGCCTCATGCCGCTCGCTTGATCCCAGCCTTGTTGGAGGCTCTCAGCACGCTGGAGCCTCAGGTCCTCAACTATTTGAGTTTAAGAGCCACAGAGCAAGAAAAGGTAAATTTAGCATGCAGGTCTTAACCACAAATCAGGGTGTTGAGTCCAGTAAAATGACTTTCTGCCCCTGCAGAGTGCCATGGATGCTGCAAGGCTGAGTGCTGCCAAGTCTTCTCCCATGATGGAGACCATTAACATGGTAAAACAAAACAAAATGCATAATTATCTCAAATATGTTTGGTTTTTAACCAAGTTTGGAAATGTTGAGGAGTCTGAATCTGTGGATTTTCTGAGGAGTGGTTTTGAAGTTTCTCTGTGAACTTGACATTACAAAAAGTCTGATATAGGGATGTGTTTGCATTCAGTGTCTGCAGCATCTTGATGTTTCTGTGCTGGGGGAGCTGGTTCCACGGCTCTGTGAGCTGCTGAAGAGTGGAGTAGGCTTGGGAACGAAGGTACGAGAGAGTCCTGCTGTCCTGCACAAATAAAATCCTTAATACTTTAATCAGTCATTTCTTTGCACTGTCAGAAAAGCTTTCTAATTTCAGCCCCTTCTTCACAGGGAGGCTGTGCAAGTGTGATAGTTTCCCTCACAGTGCAGTGCCCCCAGGACCTCAGCCCGTACTCAGGTACAGCCTCCGTTCAGGTGATGTGTTAACTGTTTGGAAGTGAGTAAACTTAGTAAACCTTTGGTATTTCCAGGTAAACTGATGAGTGCCCTGCTGAATGGTGTCCATGACAGAAGCACCGTGGTACAGAAAGCGTTTGCTTTTGCATTGGGACACCTGGTCAGGGTAAGCCTCGGTTTCTCTATGAAACATCCTGATTAATTACACTGAGTTTACTCCCTGTGTGCTTATACATGCAGACATCTTCTCTCTCCCTCAGACAGCAAAGGACAGCAGTGTGGAGAAACTACTGCTGAAGCTCAGCAACTGGTACTTAGAGAAGGAAGGTGAGATGTGTTTAATATCAAATTCCTTCATGTATTAAGTCAAAACTCCCTGATTTTATCTTTTCATCTTCCTTTTATTCTTCCTGTTTCCCATCCAGAACCTGTTTACAAATCATCATGTGCGCTGACGGTGCACGCCATCAGCCACTACAGCCCGGATGTGCTGAAGGGTCATGCAGGAGTGGCGCTACCCCTGGCTTTCCTCGGCATGCATCAGGCGCCGGGTCCTGATGAGGAGAAGGGAGAGAGTCACGATGCCACGCTGTGGGCCGAGGTGTGGCAGGAAAATGTTCCAGGTGAGGAAGTCCTTCACAGAACAAACAAAAAGGAAAATCTCCCAAGAGCTGAAGGTCCTCAGATATCTTAGCCAGACTCTTTTTCCTCTGTTGTGCCACGATGGTGGAATGATCTCCCAAACTCTGTCCGCTCTGCAGAGTCCCTGTCTACTTTTAAGAGCAAGCTGAAGACTCAGCTCTTCAAGGAGCACCTCAACACTTAGTATAGCTGTATTTGTTGGAAAGTTGGAGAACTTAGCAGTTCTTTGCAACAAACATCATGGTATTATTCTTTGTATTAGAACATAGGTGATATATGGGGTGGGAAGGGAGTAAACAAAAGAAAAAAAGCCTGTAGCACTTCATGGAAGGATCTGCGTCCAACTGGACAGTCCACCAGCACCTTCCCACGATGTCCTCTACTGTTTGATTTCGTGCTTGTGTTGTTCTCACTCGTATTCATATGTAAGTCGCTTTGGATAAAAGCTTCTGCTAAATGACAATAGAATAGAATAGAATAGATATCAGCAGCTCAAAAAGAAATCTGGTTTTCGCATAAATTAGTTAGCAGTTGTTCACGCTTAATAAGCTGTAACTACACAATGTAATACAGCTGTTATTTCAAATAAAAGACTTTAAATTTTTTGTTGTTTTTATAAAATTGTCACAATTTTTTTTTTATAATCTTTTAAAAATGAACTTTTTACTTTGACATTAGGAAGCTTCGGAGGAATCAGACTCTACATGACGGAGCTCATCGCCATCACACAGAAAGCATTGCAGTCCCAGTCCTGGAAGATGAAGGCTCAGGGTGCAGCTGCCATGGCAACCGTCGCCAAGGAGCAGACAGGCTCATTAGTTGCACCTCACCTTGGCTTGGTGCTGACGGCCTTAATGCAGGGCCTATCTGGGCGCACGTGGGCCGGCAAGGTAATGATTGCTAATAAACCCGAAGAACCCAAAAGGAGGAAACAGGATCTTGGTTTTATATCGATTCGTTTTCTTCCAGGAGGAGCTGCTAAAAGCCATCGGATCAGTGGTGTCAAAATGCAGGTGAGTCTTTCTTCTACTATTTATAGGCCAACTTTAATTTATTAATATTTGACTTTTTCCTTGTTGCTTTGGTCTTCAGCCCAGAGCTGCAGAAGCCTTGCAGCGGTCAGCCAAGCATCCCTGAGCTGTTGGAGGTCGTGTTGAAGGAATGCCGTAAGGAAAGCCTGGTGTACAAAATGGCTGCTCTGAGATGTGCAGGAGATGTTCTCAGCAGCAGTCAGGAGGACCGCTTCAGCGACATGGCAGAGATCCTTTTTCCTTTGATCAAAAAGGTTAAATCCTCTTATTTCAACTCTTCATGGCTTTGATATGACCCAGCATATTCATGCTGAGAAGACGCTCTGTCCACACTCTGGTTCCTTCAAAGGAAATTGATTATATTAGATCACATAGATGATGAATTATTAATATTGTCATAAAATCTCTTTTTGTCACTTTTATCAATATCAGGAAAGAACTGATGGACTTGCTCCCAGCAGACTTGGCCTGCAGAATCCCAGTGTAGCAAAGATTACATACATAAATGTCATAAAATAATTTAATTTTTAGCCGTTTTTAGGTTCAATATATAAAATAGGTGAGAAAAAAAAAGGAAAAGGTGATTTCAGACGTGACTCTTGATGCTTTGGTGCATTTTTGAGTAAGATGTAAAAATGACAAAGACCTAAAAGACACACAGCTTTAATCAGTGTGTCAGGTCTGATGTCTTCACAGCTAGAAGAAAATTCATCAAGGAGCCACTTTTCCTGCTTCTGCTGTCTTATCTTCCCACTTCCCACCTGCAAGTCAGCTGTAAAGCATCACTCAGCTAGTAGTCGGGATTAGCTCCTCTGTTCCCACACATCCAGTATTCAGGCTTTCTGACTTCACCGTTCTGAGACTGTAGAAGTCCTGCAGAAATCCCCAGCCATAGTGGTGGTGACCAGTTTAGCTTAAATGTCTTTTAACCTGTTCAAAAGTTGCTTATAGACACATCAGCAGGGTTGAAATGTATTTTTGTTAGAACGGGATTTAAAGACGCAACTTTCTGACCTTAAAACTCTGTTTTTTGGACTTGTTTGTAACGTGACTGATTCACAGACGTTATTAAAGGTAGAGAGGAAAAGAGACAGGACTAAACATAAGGTTGTCCTTTAGCTGCTCACAGTGTGGATGCCCTATTTGCTGTGGAGAGGGGGTGCATCACTGAGAAAATCTGCAGAAGTTCCATTGTGCATCTTTAAAATGTTGCTTTTCTACATTTTACACAATGACTAAACAACATTTATAAGAAACAATGAAATATGTCTTTAATCTGTCTTCCTAATCCAACAACAGAGCTGCCCGGAGAGCGGTGCATCACCCAGGTCGATGGATGATGATGACGATGACGATAGAGATGTGAAGGAGAAAGAGCTGCAGACTGAGGCTCTGCTTTGTGCTTTTGAGACTCTTGGAAAGGTCTGGCCCCGAAACCCACAGACTCAGGGTAAGCTCTGTCTATTCTTTTTTTTTAATTCATTTATGTTTTTAAAGTTTGTCTTTGGTCATCCCAGAGTCTTCCTGTCATTAAGTTTGAGCATATTTAGAACAAGTTGCATCAGTAAGTTGGTTTTATTTGTGCTTATGTTACACCAGTTTACAGATTTACCAGTATATCCCACTGTGCTCCCTCCATCACAGCTGATGTGTGTGTGTATACTGCTGGCAGACTAAATGTAGATCTGAACCTCGTCTTCCTAAATGTCTGTGTGTTTGCAGCTCGTTTCCAGTTGGAAGTGTGCAGTTTCATGTCCGGGAAGCTCAAACTGAGCACTTGGAAAGTCCAGCTTGCTGTTTTACAAGCCATGAAGGCATACTTTCAGGGGTAAGAACCACACAAACAAAGCGCCTCAGTATCATTTATTAGATATTATAACCATTTCTTTGTAGCTGGCTGAACCTTGTGTTACTCAGCTGATGGAACGATTTTTTTCTTTGTAGGTTATTGCTGCTAGAAAAGGGCAATGAAGATGTGAATTCACTGTCTCAGATCCTTACAGAAACCTGTGCTGCTCTTTCGTATCCTTTAGGTAATAAAGTCATTTTATAGGCTCTTAAATACTTTTCAGTGACGGTGTGATTTTGCATGCATTTCATCGCTGTATTTATGTTGGTTTTACACTGCAGAAAACAAAAGTTACTCGTCTGTGAGGACAGAGGCCTTGTCGGTTGTGGACCTGATCGTTAAGAGAACAGGAGGTAGGTGTTTATAGCTGCAGGCCTTCATCTGGAAATCACAGCTTCATTTGTCTGGAGATATCTACAAAAAACACGAGCCTACTTTAGTGTTCAATCGCTGCTGGAGCCAGTTGTTTAACTGGTCTTGCTGTTATGGAGCGCTGTATTGTTAGCTGATGTGCATATAAACAAGCAAAGGGGTCTTGATCACAAGGGCGCAAGTTGATAATATTTGTTTGCCACAAAGATTGATGCACGATCGAAGGAATAAAAGGACTGAACCTGCAACGAAAGAATCCAAGTGGATAATCAATTATACAGTTGTGCTCATATATATTCATACTCTTTCATTAAAGAAGGAAAAAAACAACTGCCTGTAAAATAAGTTGAAATTGATTAAAGTAATAATAAATAAAAATTTTATGAAAATTATTACATTATTTTCAAATTCTGGTTCAATAGAAATATTTTTTTTAATAAAGCAAACAAATAAGATTACATATTACATCATTCATAAAGTAATATTTAGTTGAATAATCCTCTAATGTTTCTGCTCCAGTCAGGTGTTTTCTGTTCCTCTCAGTCAGACTTCTGCACCTGTTGACAGGTATTTTGTCCCACTGTTAACAGAAAAGTGCTCTAATTTGTCCAGGACACATTTGTTTGTGTTTTTTTTCTTTCTTCAACTCAATTAAATTAAAAAAAAAAAAAAAAGTGTCTTATATTACTAAATTATATTTTTGCACATTTGTAGTTATTGTTCCTTTTTTAAGTCTCCAGTTATTTGAGTGTCTGTTGTAAATTCAGCCTTTTCTTTAATGAAAGGGGATGAATACACATGTAGATAGACGGTGTACAGCGTCCTCCTGGACTAATCTCAGCAGCTTAGTACAGACTTTCCTTCAATATTAGTCAGAAACCTTTTGCCTTTTTAAGCCAAACTTCTGATTTTCCAGTGATGTCTTCCTCTTATGTCCACATCACCGTCCCAGGTAACAGCACAGCGCCCCATAACAGCAACAAGTTAAATACCAGTTAAACAACAATGGCTCCCATAAACACCTTTCTCATATTACACGTTGCTGCAGCACCTCATCTTGTGTTTGTTAACCACACTAGCTTTTAATTTTTTTTACCCCAGTTTGCTCTGGCTGGTTCCCTGGTAGGAAAAGATGGAGTGTGAAGCAGCTTGTCATTTGTCAAAATCCTTTTTACTGGCTTGAAATCTCCTGACTTTTGCTGATGCTGCAAAACAAAACGTCTGGGGATCAAAGTGGCTGCTGGGAACCCACCTCAGTCTCCTGCAGCCACTTTAATTTAGATGACAAGCACTTTATGTGACATTTTTATATCATATTTGCACAGTTTTTAATACACACCAGATGTTAAACAATCTTATTTTCTGTCATCAGATTTATTTTATCTTCACCTTCTCAGTAAAATCTATTGATATTATCTCATGATGCGTCGCCGTCTTTTCTAACTCCATTCATGCAGGTTGACAGTCAGATGTCTTTACCTTAGATCAGGGGTGCCCCGTTCCAGTCCTCAAGGGCCACAATCCTGCAGGTTTTCCATGTATCCCTGCTCCAACACACCTGACTCAAAGTAATCAGTCACTTTGCTGAACTTCATCGGCCGTTGGATCCATTTAATGGAAGCCAGGTGTGTTGGAGCAGGGATACATGAAAAACCTGCAGGACAGTGACCTTGGTGGATTGACTTTTGACCCCCTTGCTTTAGAGTTTGCCACACTTGCTGCTGTGCAGTCTTTATGACAAGATTACATGTTGATGTAGGTTAACCACAGATATATTCGACATTTGACTACATGTGATCTTATGAGAAAAGTCTTCTCTGGTAAAGAAAAAACCTTTTAAATCACTGTCAACCAACCAAAGCAGTTTGTGTTGCTGCTGTGGTCTTTAACTCTTTTATTTAAACAAAATCCCCAGGCAGCTAAATCTGACGCTTTTAACACATCTCAATTTAAGTCTGTTTCTGAATTTCTGTGGAGAACCAGTGCAGTGAGACAGTTCCTCAGATCTTCACCTGTTTCAGTGTTTTCTCATTTTCTTGTCTATAAAGTCACTCAAACGATTAGTAGACGTATTTTTTTCGAGGGATCTATAAATGTTAGCTGGTGACACTGCAATCGCAGATATTTACAGGTTCAGTTTATTACAACGGCTGGGAATTCAGCTCTTATGAGGCACATTGTGCCGACTTAACCAGCATCACCAGTAGCTACATTAAAACGAAACAGCATAAAAATGAGAGGAACTTACTGTGCTGCTCTCTTGAATTAAACAGACTGGATGCTGGACTACACCAGGAGTTAATTTGTTGGTCTGGTTTGGACTTTATAAGCTCACCCTCCTCCTGATATTAGTTTTTTTGCTCTGGAACAGCAGATGGTTGTTTCTTTTTAATGGTGGAGCCAGCACCCCCATCATCAAAACAGCAAGAACTGGTTCTGATTCAGGCTACTGCTCCAAACCAGAAATGAAACCACCACGACTAAGCGACCTTATGTTTGTTTCTAACTCTGCAGAGCTTCACGTGCACATAAAACGCTGATAGAGCAGCAAAAGTAGTGAAAAATTATATCGTGGCCAGCTCGCCAACTTTTCAGAATTAAATTATTCTGTCAATTATAAGTTGAAGCATGAATAAGAACAGTCTTTCTGCAGGTGCATACATCTGTTTGTCTTCTTTCTTTAATGGGAACATTTCCTGTTAATACTGAATGTATTTTCAAATCAGTCGTGATTCTGAAGACTTGTTTGATATTCAGCAACTTTAGCTTCTTATCCAGGACGATGAACGTAAACCTGGTGCCAATTATTTATTTATTTTACATGTCAGGATGCTTATTCTAGTTCCTCCTCAGAGATTTGGCTTAAACTGCTCGCTTTTTCTGATGTGTATGTCGGTTAGTTGACCGCTGCTGAGATGTTGTTTGGGCATTACAGAGAGTGAACAGTGGGACTGCATGTCTGTGAAGAGCCGGGAGCAGCTGCAGCGTTCCCTGTCCACGCTGCAGTCCGACAGCAGACCCGACCTGAGGGACAAGGCCCAGGAGCTGCGCAGACGCATCCAAAGCCAACCCTGAGCTCCCACATAGAACGGTGGCATCTTTTAACAAAGCGACACAAACCGTACATCATCACTCCCTCTGCTTGTTCTGACGGCGTCCTTCTTAAACCAATATTCATTCACCTGTTAATCATTACATTAAGTGTCCATACGACGGTCCACATACGTGTCCAACATCGAAGATACTTCAGTAACACAATTTCCCTGATATGAAATCTGCAACCATGTGTCAAGTTTTAATTAAATAGACATTAAGTTGATTATTAATGCTATAAACACCAGTGTGTTGGGTTTGTGGACACTATACCTTTACCCCCAAAGTGGGGATTTTACTACTGTTGTGGGTTTGCCTACTCATCAAATATGAAAAGCAGGAGATTGTCTGAGCTGATGCAGGAGGGCGACAACACTTCTCTGCCGCTGCGGAGAAAACGACGACATGGCAGCCTGTTTAAGTCAAGAAAAGCAACACTGCTGTTAAAAATGATGTTATAGTTGTTTCAATTTGTCCTTGAAATAAAACTGTCAGTTTGGACATCTGGTCTTTGCCTTTTGTATACAAATTGTGTAGCTGTTGCAGGTTTGTGTGTAAACTGAGGTGGAAACTGCAGGTCTTTCAAACCGGGAGACAACAGAGACGACGGTCAATAATAAGCCTGTTTTATTTACAAATATAGATCCATAGTTGTATGTAAAAGATGGGGAATAAACACAGACAGCTGAGTAAAAACATGAAAATAAATGACAGACAGGAAAACTGTGTAGAAAAGGTAAATACTACCCACAAGGAAAGGTGTCAGAACAGCAGATGTGAAAGTCCAGAAGAAGCGTTGTCCCCTTTTAGCTGATGAGCTGTTTGTTCCTCTTGTCTTTCTGCCGAGCCTTGTCGAGACCCTTCTGGGGAAGGTTGGTGTCACTCTGGCTGAGCGCACTCCGCGTCACCGTGGACATGCCGTCCACAAACTTGGTCTTGAACAGGACGTTGGCGTTTGTGAACATGCCGTCTTTCAGGGACACGACCACGAACTACAGAAGGACAATAGTTGGAACATCAGGAACAGAAAAAATCCAGCCTCATCTTCATCTCCGCTACTTTTAAATTTTCAGTCACAATTTATTCATCGTATCTCATCAGCGGGGTTTTTAGAAGTCTTGTTTAGCTTTGCTGTGTCTATTATACACATTTCAGTAAGGGTGGGAAAATCTAACTGAAAAATAAAAAAATCGGGATTTTTTTTTTTTGCTTCACAATTTTAAAATAGATTTTTTTGGGGGGGGGGAAATCCCCGCCCCGAATAAAATTCACTAAAATTTTTGTCATTTTTATTGCTTTTATTGATCTTCTGGGGCATCATAGCAGTAGAATGGTCTGGCTACTGTGTTGTTTTTTCCTAATTTAAACTGAAAAATGACGAGCAAAAAAAAGTTTAATACATTTTTTTTTTTTTTAATCTACAAAAATCAGCAATATCGAAGAATTGTGAGAATCGCAATTTAAATTGAATCGGGACGAAAGCATATCGTCACAGCCCTACATTCATTCATTCATTCTCTGAACCGCTTAATCCAATTCAGGGTCGCGGGGAAGCTGGAGCCTATTCCAGCTGGCTTTGGGTGACAGGCAGGGCACACCCTGGACAGCTCGCCAGTCCATCGCAGGGCCACACAGAGATGAACAACCACTCACACTCACACTCACTCCTATGGACAATTTAGAGTAGCCAATTAACCTAACATGCATGTCTTTGGACGGTGGGAGGAAGCTGGAGTGCCCGGAGAGAACCCACGCATACACGAGGGGAACATGCAAACTCCACACAGAAAGGCCACTGACCAAATCCCTCCCCAGCCAAGGATCGAACCAGCCCTACATTTCAATCTAATTTATTTAATATGCCAGTCTAGAAGAGGACAAAATAAATCAAGCATTTTTCACAAACCGCTTCATTCACCTTGTATTGATCCTCTCCAATCAGCCTCTGGCAGAAACAAGCCAACAGAGAAAGCTCCGCCTGCTACCTGCAGGCTGCATCTAATTGGTCAACTGATCAGAGTAGTTATACCGAGCAGTGAACGTGGGCGTGCACAACCTACAGAGGATGACCAATCACTGAGTCCCTCCCCTGGGACGTCACTAAAATTTCGAAGAGGAAAAAAACTCTCTAAAACAAATAGTTTCTGTCGCCATGGAAACTGAATGTAGAGAGTGCTGGAAAACTCAAGCATGCGTTTAGGTGATAAAAAAAAAAAAAAAAAAGACGCCGCCGCTCACATGTCTGATAAGTTTTCATAAGACATTAGAAAGCTCAGGAAAGCAGAAATGGCATCATAGAGCTGCTTTCATGACAGGAGCTGAAGTCATCTCCCTCCTCCCTACCAGACACACAGGATGGCATGTAAGTTAGTCTGCCATTTTTCTATTCATCATCCTCTTTCCCCTGGTTTTGTTATACTGGTGGGGGGCAAATTATTGTATTCTCCATACAAAATCAGCAGCTGCTTGAGCCATGAGGAAGCTGGGATCTGCATGTCTTCTGACACCTCTAACCAGGACATATGTAAACATCTGAGAATGAAACTATCAGTAAAGTTGTTTTGTTAGTTTGGTCTTCTCTTCTTCTTTGACATTTCAGGCTTTTAACTGGTTTTAAATCATAATACTGTGTTATGATACGGTCCTTATTGGGACCGATGCAGACTAGAGCTGTTGCACCAGATCTCTGAGATGAGGTCAAAGCTTACCAAACCCACACATGTGCTCGTTTGAACTTACCTGAGAGTGTCTGAAATGTGTGCGCAGCATCTGTCCAATGTTCTGCGTGTGAGACAGATCCAGAGCAGCGTCCACCTCATCTAAGATGTAGATTGGGGCGGGCTTGAAAAGCAGCATGGCCAAGATGAGAGACAAGGCAACGAGTGACCTGAAAACAGAGCCCACAAGTGATTTTACACTTTATAAGCTGAATAAATACAAAGTTACTGACAGTCAGCTGGTACGCTGATAACTCCCCTGACCTCTGTCCACCACTGAGCTCAGTGAGGTTCTCTTTCCAGGTGTCGCCCAAGGCTACCTTGAACTCAAGGCCATCCAAGACGCCGCAGCCCTGTGGAGGAGCCAGTTTTGCTGTGGCTCCTGGCAGCAAAGTAGAGAAAATGGAGCCAAAGTCCTTGTTTACCTGCAGAGGAAAGTTGTCTTTAGGCGAGTTTAAAGGGGTATTATGAGGCATAAAGTCAGCATCTCACATCCAAACACAAACTACAGCTAAGTGACATGGTAATATGAGATTTTCACACTGCATATGTTGTTCTATACAAGGTTGATTACATTTAGGAAGTAGTTATGAATGGATTTGTTTATGCAGACACCCATCAGTTCCTGAATGCCTTGGATTTAAGAAGTGAAACTAAAAAAAAAGTGCTGAAATGGTCATAAAACCTTCTGCCATGCTAAATTGAGAGCCTCGTTCTTCTTCTGGTCCAGCTCCTCGATGGTTTGCAAGATTTTTGCTTTGTCGTTCTCCACAATTCTCTTCTTCTTCATCAGGTCGTTGTACTGCAGGAAGAGGAAGAAGTTCGGCGGATTTATGAGTAATGTAACCTGAAAAAGGTTTGGTTTTTTTCCCCCCATTAAACATGGTTTGCCACTACCTCCTCTTCTTCCTCACCCTTTCCTCGGCCTCATTTAACATGTTCATGGCCCTCTTGTTGACGTTCCTCTCCAGCTTGGCGGTGGTTTCCTCCAGCTTCTTCAGCCTCTGACCCGCCTCGCGCGGGTTGTTGGTCTTGAAGTCGTAAGACGTGTTCGGCTGGCCGAAGAACTGGCGCTCTGAGTGGATCCAGTCGTTCTCCTCCAGCATCCGACTCACCTGGAAAGGGATTTAAACAAGTTCAGAAACCTGAGAAAGGTGAAACTTACGTGAACTTACTTACTTGGAGGCTTATAAAGTTTTATGCGTACCTTGTCAGCAGCATCCTGACTGTCCTTATGGTGCTTACTGATGTTGTGCTCCATCTCTTTGATCTTCAGCTGGATGTCATTGTTCTTCTCCATCATCTTGTTGACCTCAGTGCTCTTCCCCTAAAAGCATTCAGAACGACAGAAGTTTCAACAGGTTGTCAAATCCGTTTTTAAAATAAAAAACAGCAAAGATCGATGTAACAGATGCAAGAAACGACTAAACCAAAACTGCTGAGGTTAAAAATGATCCTCACCTTGAGTTCTTTGTCTTGTGCCATGATCACCTCCTTCTGTTTGGCCAGCTCCTCCTGAGCTTTACGCACTGCCTCCTACGTCGCAGCAAAAACAAGAAATGAGTTGTTTTAAAATAGATGCAATGTTAGATCACTCAACATATGTGGATTAAGTTAGGCGTCGATCCAGAAGCCTCATGAAGAACAAACAGAATCCACCCTTCATGACGCAGCTAACCATCAGAGAGATATGTCTGGATCTTAAAAGGGAAATGTCACCATTTTACAGTGAAACATTCTGGAAAAAAGGACATTTTTAGTTTGATATGATGCATTTTGAATAGGTTTATTCATCTGAATATGTAGTTTCACTCTGACATTGACTATTGTTTTTACTGGTTTTACTGTGTTATCTTTTTTATTGTTTTATAGCTTAACGTTTTAATATTTTAGCTATTTTATGTTCAGCTGTATTTGTCGGAAAGTGCTTTTATAAATAAAGTTGGAAGCATGTGGAAAAATATAGATAAAAAATACCATTTGTAAATCCCCTTAAACCTATACTGAAACCTTTGAATAAAAAAAAAATAATTTAAATAATTTAATTAAAAATTAAAAAAATTAAAAAAAAAATTTTTTTAAAAAAGGCCACTGCTGCCGGGGGAAAATCTCAAACCAGCATAAACACCTTGTTCTGCGAAACGGTGCAAGCCATGCTGTCTATCTTCTCCTGGATGGCCTTCATCGCCTCATCCACAGCCTGAATCTGCTGCTCATAACCAGCCTGCTCCCTCCGCAGCTCCTCCAGCTCCAGGGCCACGGCATCCGACTCCTGAACACATCAGCATAATTAGCTTAAATATGTAAAGAAATACTCAATAAACCGCAGTTATGATCGTCTCACGAGAACATTCTTCCATTAAATCCAAACAAAGGGGTGTAAACGTCGCAGTAATGCGGTGAGTGTACCTGCTGCTTCTGCTTTAGCTTCTTATTGAAAGCATCTGCTTTGGTCTTCGCTGAGTTAAGTTTCTGCTGCGCAGCTTTCAGCTCCTTCTCCCTCTCTGCTTCTGCATTCTTCATTTTGTTCTCCAGCACCTTGTACTTCTCTTCCGCCCGCTTCTGCACCTCCTTGGTGACGCGCAACGTCTCTTCGCTCTCCTCTGGTGAAGAAAATTCAACACACAGCAGAAAGAAGACTTGAATAGTGAATTTACAAACAGCATTTACAGTCCCTGGTTGTTTGTGCTCTGACCGATCGCCTTGTGCAGCCTCTCCAGCTCCTCTTGCTGCTGGTGGAAGGCGCTCTGCTCCACCTTGGCCTTGAGAATCTGCTCCTCCTCCACCTTCAGCTCATGCTGCTGCTTCAGCTGGCGGTATCTGCAGAGAAAAAGATGTGAAAGCAAGAACCAAAGACAGTTTGTCAGCACGTTAACCTGTTCCATGCTCCATTCTAGCATGTAATGCTCATAGAAAAGTCTTTTTAAACAGTATTTTACTATAAATCTAGAAGGTGTGCAGGTATTTTACTCCCATTTCTCATAGGCTTACTTCTCAGCTGTTCCTTTAAGGCCAACCAGCTGTCTTTCAGTATCCTGCAGTTGGGCCTCCTTCTCATTAAGGTTGTCTCTGACATCCTTCACCTCCTGCAGACTTGACAGGATCGATGCTGACTGGGAGCGGGCGCCTGAGAGAAAACGCCAGAGCTGCTCTGAGTACTTGTGTGCAAAAGCTTTTTTTATTTTACTGTTTGTTTACAAAGAAAACACACAAGCAATTCATGATGTTCTCAAATGCAAGATCCAAAGATTTCACCATTTAGGGCTGCGAGACTGAAACGGTGTTAGTTTAAGTACGAATATGTATTTGCTTTATTTCTAAAACACTTTAAATATTTAAAAATGCAACTCAAAGTGAGGCACTTCAAGTTAAACTAGTAATTACTAGGGCTGTGACCATACGCTTTTGTCCCGATTCCATTCCAATTATTCAGGTGCCGATTCGATTTAAATTGCAATTCCCACGCTTTTTCAATATTGCTAATTTTTGTAGACTGAAAAAAAAAGAACTAAACTTTTTTTGCAAGTAATTTTTCTTCATTTCAATTAGGAAAAAACAACACAGCAGCCAGACCATCATTCTGCTGCTATAATGCCCAAGAAGACAAGTTAAAATATCAATAAAAAAACAATAAAAATTAGTTGTTGTTTTTTTTTTTTTTACAATGGATTATTTTTATTCATTTGGGGGGGGGGGGGGGGGAATCGTTAAGCAAAAAATCCTAATATGCAATTTTGTCAAATCGACAAAAGTAATTACCTAGTATCCAAGTCCCACAAACTTACGAGTCACATATATGCACATTAACATTCACCTACACTGTTGGGTAAACTGGAAGCTTCAAACTTTATTTCATCATAGACTCCAGCATGAGCATTTTCTTATTTAGAAAACTATTTCAAATCTGCTTCCAACTTATTTGACTCATAACCTTCGCAAAAGTACAGGAACTCATTGACTTTAATAAGAAGGATCTCTTCCTGTTATCTATCTGCTCTGTTCCAAACTTAACTGGGGAGAAAACACTGAAGTATGCTAATGCTGCTCCCTCTGTCTGGAAATAAAAGGGCAAAAACGCCCAAACTTGCTGTTGGTTTGATTAAATCTGGATTAAAACTGGATACATTTTAGTTGCAGGTGAGTCTGGCTGTAAAGACTTTGGTGACTATTTTAATGTTTTAATGTCATTCGCCTACAATATCACATGTATGCATCATCATGGTCTCTGTCTGTGGTTTGTTGCATTTATGCTGCCGACCTTGCAAAGGAAACTTGCAAAATAGATTTTTAAATCTCCTTTTCTGCTTAAATAAGTAAATAAGTAAATAAATCCCAGTGTAGATCAGCTGAGAGTGCTCTCACCTCCACTCAGAGTTCCCTGTGGGTCAAAGATGTCGCCTCCGAGCGTGACGGTCTTGGTCATCACCTGCTTATCAAAAGCCACTCTCTTGGCGTTGTCCAGAGTGTCGCACACCAGCGTGGAGCCGAACACGTACTCCATGGCTTTATGCACATCTTCTTCATAGCCGACCAGGGACAGAGCTGTGTGAACATTATTCTCTCCGACCTGACAGAACAACCAAAACAACATGTGAAGATGAAAAAAGCCGAAGAGTGATAAAGTGATAAAAACGGAACCAGCAGAAAGCCGGACGTCCTCTCACCAGGTTCTTTGCCGTTTTGATCACTTTGTCATTGAGCATCTTGGCAGAGATCTTATTCAGAGGAATGATGGTGTACCTTCGCTGCAGTTCTCCCTTCTCCAGCAGCTTCTTACCCGTAACCTTGCAAGACAAAAAGAAAACAGTAACTCAGGTTACGTAATCCAGCTAGTCGGGAAAATACCGCAGACGCTGGCAGGTTCTATGCTTACCTCGGTGTCGACGACGATGTTGTAGAGTCGTCCGCCGGCGACAACCTCCAGCGCTGTGGCGTATGAGACATCACTGACTGTGACGAGATTAGCCAGCAGCCCCTTCACCTTGCTACGGTCCCATCCTCGCTCTGGATCTCTGCAAAACAATGGAAATGTGACGTAAACCAAACGTCCATCAATAAAGTTGTTGTCAATAATTGCCATGAATTTCAATGTTCAAGTAGTTGGTGAAATCATGAATGGACAACAAAATATAAACATGAATTAATCCTTCTCTATTTTGTCTTTTGACATGACAGCAAGCATGTCCATATGCATCGCTGCAGCATTTCACCTGTTTTCTCTTTTGAATAATAGGTTTGACAAGAAAAAAGATTAAATTCGCACTTGATTACCCCTTTTGTGTCGTCATCCTCATTAATTATCAGCTGGTTATTTGGACTACAATATTTATATCTAATAGAAGTTATTATAAAAGACTAATTACACCATGAGCAAAGTAAGGATGGAAGTATCACCATTCTGGAGCTGAAACTTTGATATCTGCCAGTCAAAAGATCACATTTTGTACTTCTATGAGTATGGAAATACCACTCTACTAATACAACACATGTAATTTGTTTTCACTCCTGAGATTTTTAGGTAATGAATTGTGTGCAAAACCCAGAAACAGTGTGTTCCTTCTCTGTTACATGATATGGTAGGCTATCAGGTGCAATGATGATGCTGATACTGTTGTTGCACATTGTTATATTTTACTCATCATACTTATTAGATTTTTTATTCTCCATTTAATAAACGTGGATAATCCCATATTAATCAGTTAAATTATTTTTATCATTTTAAAATGATTTTATGTAATTTTTTAAAATGTACTCATCAGTATAATTTCTTGTTATTTTGAAAGCATTTCTTTCAACTACTAATGATCGACTTTTCTTTATATTCCTTCTTGCTCTTGCAATAAAGATTTGAATGCAAACTACACAATTGTGATTTTTTTTTCAAGGGGCAACAAGAATCAATATCTTTATCATTATCAATGAAAAAGTACCACAAACTAGTGGTTATTTCTAAAGGGTCAAAGGTCTCTAATGCAAAGCCTTAACATATAATATATTTTACATCTAATAAATAACAAGCTAGAAGTCCGTACTTGTAGTCAAAACGCAGGTTGGGGAAGCGTGACATGAGACGTTCATAGGTCTGTTTGAGCTGAGCGACCTCTCTGGACAGCTGCCTCCTCTGTTCCAACAGGCTTTCTTCCTTCCCATCTGAACCAGTCAAACAAAACCACGTTGTTATCACAAAGATTTTTATTCAAAGTAGAGTTGTTACTTCTCAGGTGAATGCACAGTACCTTCATAGTTGAGTTTTGCAAGTTCAGCCTCTAGTTTCTCCCTGCTGCCTCTGACAGCCTGCAGGGTTTCTTGGTCTTTCTTGTAGCCACTGTCCATCTTTTTCACCTCTGCCTGTTTGGTCTTCAGCTCTGCCTGGGCATGCTTCAGAGTCATTTGCGCCTGGATGAAGAAAAAAAAGAAGCAGACATTTGCGTTGGAAAATTGGTTATTGAGCGTTTTGCTTTGAATGGTTCAACTGCAGCTAAGCTACTTAGCATTAATCAGCATTTCACTGCTCACCTGTTTGGCCTCCGTATCTGCCTTGCTCATATCATTCTTGCAAGTCATCATCTGTCCAGCAAGAGTCGCCTCCTCTCCGTCCTCGTTAGTTGAAAGACCTGCAGACACGGCCTTGAAATGCTGCTCAGCCGCTTCCAGGGCAGCACTGTCCTTTTGCCCCTCCTCCTGGAGAGCCTGAAGCTGCTCAGACAACTTAGAAACCTCCTTTTCCTTCACAACAAGCACCTTTTTATCCTAAAGATTAAGGAAAGAGAGGATCACTTGATGGTATGACATGTTTTCCCTCTTAAACATAGTCAAATTTTAGGAAGATAAGCCAATCATTTACCTCTTCCATAGTCTTGACAAGCTCCTTTCTCTTTTTGGTCTCCTCTTTGAGATTCTGCTTGTTCAAATCAAGAGTACTCTGGACTTTGGCATCCACACGCTGCACATCAGCCAGAGCATCCTCCAGGGATTTTAATACTCCATTTACCTCCTTAAAATGAGCAGAATGACATGAAAAGTAAAGTGACATGATGCTAAAGTTATTTTCCTCACCACAGCAGCTTTGTCTATTTTTGTACCTGGTCTTTTTTCTTCTGCAGTTCCTGAATCTGAGCCGAGAGCTCCTGGATTTTGCTCTCATTCTCAGCCATGTTGGCTTGCATCTTGCAGATGTTGTCTTGCATCACCTTCAGGTTTTCTGCTGACTTCAGCTTGGTCTCCTCTGCGCACACAAACAGCCAGGCCACATAAAGCCGGGACAAGTGCTGGATCTCACGCATCAGCTTCTGGTACTCCAAATAAGATGATCGTTCCTGAAAGCAAAAGGGTGGTTTAAGAAAACAGAGATTAGCATCATTTAGAAACTATTGGAAGATAAATGGCCACATTTTAAACCTCTATGGAAAGCATGAATGTTAAATCCAACTTACCTCTTGTAGTTTTTGCATAGTTGGAGTAATTTCCTCATTCAAAATCTAAATGAATAAAACACAGAACACCATTTGCTGTAGCACCTCTCCACCAAAGCGATAAATAAATAAATTGATTAAAATTTCTCTGGGTGTGACATACAGTCTCGATCTCCTTCAGTTTGGCCTCCTTCTTCTCAATTGTCTTCTGAGCATTCATCTTTTTGCATTCATACATTCTGGTACCTGCAGCCTCTTCAATCATGGCGAGAATCTACAGGAAAAGAGCTTGTCATTGCTATAAATCCCCAGAAGGCAGGGAAATATTCAAACAGGCTTCATTAGTGAGACACCGGTTAAAAAAAAAAAGCATATTTTACCTCTGGGGGTTTCATGTTTAAAACCTTAGTTATCCTTCCCTAAAACAAAACACAAGTTATAAAACCTTAATACTTGGTTGATGTAATGTTTAGAATATATTTAAGTGCAGTATGCATGTAAAAATGTGATCAGCTACAAACATAACCATACTAAAGTTGCAAGACTGACCTGCATAATGAGGAAATGTGGATTGTTGACGTTGAGACCGACAGAGCAGAACAAGTCCTGCACCCTGGTGTTGTTGGCATTGACCCCATTGATGAGGTACTTGTTCCTACCACCTATCACCACCTATAATAAAATAATTCCCATCTTAAAATTGATTTTGCATGGCACATTTGAACAGTGTTACTGATTGCTCAACAACATTGTTAAACACTTGCATACATGATGATCCTTCTTGTGAGCCATTCCTTACCTGTCTGGTGACCGTGATCTCATCGTGGGTTTCAAAGCCAAGGGGACTCTGGTTCTTGTTAGAGTTGTCAAAGGTAATAGACACCGTGGCTTTGGTAATCCCACCTTGCCCATTCTTATAAACCAAGTCCTGAAGGTTGGAAGCTCGTACCTTTCAGGTAAAAATGAAACAAAAAACATGTCTTACTGCTATTCTTCTCATTCGCTCCAACTTAATATAAATGTTACTTCACTTTACGATTAAAAAATAAGGAGAAAGAATGCAGTCTTACATGTGTAAGGTTAGATATACCCAAAAGAAAACAAATCGAGTCCAAGATGTTGGACTTGCCGCTGCCGTTTAGTCCCGTAATGGCGTTGAAAAGCGGGTCAAAGTTGTTGATCTCTGTCCTTTGTGCGTAGGATTTGAAACCCTCAATGATAATAGATTTGATGTGCATCTTCTCTTCTGTCCTCTCTCCGCAGATTCCGGAGGCAGTACTTGAATAAGTGACAAAATGTGTGGGAAAACAAGGATACAGCCCTGTGTTTACAACCGACAACTGAATAAATGAGTATGACTTGAATTTTGGCGGTAAACAAGCATGGAGGAAGGAGAAAGCCGCTATTCCGTCCTTTCTGTGCCTGAGACTAAATGAATACTAAAATAAATAATTATTGCTAAAATATTGATATAAACTTAACATATTGTAAAATATACTCATATGACTGTATATTCTTACTATAAATTTGCCCAAATATTAATTAAATTTCTCTGAAATGTAAATGTATATTTATCAGGCACAAGTTAGGACTGCTAAGTTTCGCTGACCGTCACCGGTATTATTCTTACCCATAGACATCATCTATACAAAAACATTTTAGCATAAAAGCACGTTGTTTTTTAATGTTTTACAGTGATCTGTATCATAAAAATATCTCTGCCCTTTTTAACAAACAAAATTCAAAAACAGAATAAAAAAATTCGTGAAATTATTGTTATGGTTGGGCCTACACCTTACAAATAAATGCATTGGAGGCGCATGGGTGACCCATCCAAGATGGCGGCGCGAATGCGGCGTCTATGTAAATATGATGTCTATGGTAAGAATGCAAGAATGACATGTGATTTGGCGCGACCTGTAGGTGTAAAACTGAACTGTAAGTGAAAGACATGTTCCATACAGTATTTACTTGTGGATGTAAATAAGTAATAACTAAAAGCTATTTTTGATGTGCAGATAGATTTATGATTCATATAATGTTTGTACTGTTATTTTGATTGTTTGATGTTATGCAAACAGCTTGCAGTGTAGCTTTTTTAGAGTCTATTTTGTCATGATAAAGCTTACAAATGTCATGTCCAAGACAAAAATGCTACATTCAACACACACAGACACACACACAGATTTGTTTTTCAATTTATCTGTTAAATGTCAATAAATGGAGCCTTCTTATCCATATAATACGTTCTCATACATATGATAACTCCGATCAGGAGACAGTAAACACATGTTTACAAAGCATTTAGCTGAACTTACCTTAAATACTGGTGGAATCAACAATGACAACAAAAACATTTGTCAGTTCTACAATTTTAGGATTTAAATTTCCTGTTTGCATACAGACATACAGTATATAGATTCCAAATTAATAATACATATTTTTTTTCCATTTCTTTTTCATACTTCACCAGGACTAAAAGGTGAGCTAAATAAATATTAATAACTATCATGACTGCTTACTCGTATATATTCTGCAATTCAAAACAGCACATACAGCAGAATACTTCCTGGTATGACTGATTAAAGTACATCTAAAGCAGAACGCAGTTGTACCAAGCTGTTTTACATTTACATTTACCTTTAAAATAGGTTCCAAAGAGTAATACAGATTACATTAATGAATAATGTGATTTTAAAACCTCAACTGAGCCAAAGGTTTATACTTATGATGCTCCACACTTCTAAATGATCCAAGTAATACATAGTACACTACTACAACTTTCCAATATATGCACATATACATCTAAATTGACACATACACATGTGTTGTTATCCATCCAGGGGTATCTGACACATGGACAGACAAACCAAGTTGCAGGCATAGAAGCATACCTGTGATAGAACAGCACAGTCCCCTTTATTGGAGTAGAAGGTGGAGGGTTTGATGTAAGAATAGTCAAAGTTTCGAAGATTCAGAGTCTTCTGAAAGTGCTTGTCGCTAAGGGCAACCAGTGCACGTACCATGGCGTATTTAGCTGAGCAGCTGACAGCCGTCACTGTACGCACCTTGTCAAAGTGAAGCAGGAAGCAGGAGTCATCCTAGGGAAAGGAATAAGACTTTGCATATAAAACCAGTGTGGTTACTGAAGGTGTCCTAAGCTTTTAATACAGGTTATCCTGCTTATTTTACAGTTTTTTCCTTTTTTAAATTTTTTGTTTTTAATCTTAGATATCTTAAATATGCCGTTCTATCAGTTAAAATCAGTTTGTTACACTTCTGACATTTCTGCTTACGATTATGTTTGTAATTATTTTTTTTATTCAAAACAAACACTTCATATCAAAACCAAATCAATCAGTTTTTATATTTGTTTGAACCTTCATTAATAGACAAAGCAGAGTAATGGGGGACAGGTGTGGGTGTCACAATTTGGTATAAAAGGAGCATCCACCTTTCTTTCCAAGCAAAGATGGATTATTTTGAACTTGAGAAGAAGAGGCCAGACCAAACACCCCCACTGACTATTAATGGTGCTGCTGTGGAGAAAGTCAGCAGCTCCAAGTTCCAGGGGGGCACAGATCAGGGAGGACCCGTCCTGGAAAGCCCACCAGGGCCTTTATTTTCTCCGCAGACTGTTGAGAGTAAGAACCCCCACCCCTCTAGTGTGTGTGTGTGTGTGTGTGTTAGTGTGTGGTTCAGGAGCTGCACAGAACAGAGCAGGAAAACACTCCAGCGTATAATGAACCCAGCAGGGATGATAGCTGGTATCTGACTTCCATCCCTCATGGACATTTACAGCCCCCACCGGACCGGCAAAGCAGTTGGCATTGTGTGGGACCCCAGCCACCAACTGAAAAACTTGTTTAACTTCCTGTTTTCTGGGAGAAGGTACTGCATCCCCGGGCCTGCTCACCCAGACCTTTTCACTCACCAGGCTGTCAGAAAGCTGAACTTTCTCCCCTCCATATAGTGGTGGTTGTAAACTGCAACAGTGCAATTTAGTTGCACTTTAGTTCATATGTAAATATGTACAAAAATAATCTAATTCTTCTTCTTGGTTATTGCATGCTTGTATGGGGTGGGTGTTTATTGGAATCTAAATATCAACAGATACTTTTTGTGTTTGTAAATTGTTTTTAAAGTTTACTTTGAATTTTTTGCACTCTAGGGTGAAGACAAAGATTGTTTTGTAAATCCACTTCAATAATAATTTAATTTAATTTAATTTAATTTAATTTAATTTAATTTAATTTAATTTAATTTAATTTAATTTAATTTAATTGTTGGTGTCTGTTTTGTGCCAAACTTGACATGAGAATCATCAGTAGGTTAGAAAAAATAATGTTACTGAAAGACTGCAAAAATTTGGTATTTAAACATCTATACTTGATCATTATCTATAAAAAAAAAAATAAAAAAAATCTGTAGATATTTAAAAAAAAAAAAAAAAAAAAGTCTGTCATATTTTTGGTGCATCAGTTAAAAAAAGGAAAAAGAAAAAAGAAAAAAACATTTGAGGGATTGAAGACATTTTTGGATTTTTGAGTTTTATTCTTTTTCAGCAAGCTTCCCAGGCTGCGTTAATCCCCCGTCCCATCCTTCCCACACAAACAGGTCAAGACGGCAGGCTGCCTGTCCTGTGTCTGTTCATCTTAAGGTTTTCTTTCTAGTAAAAAACTTTTCTTTTCACTTTCTACTGTCACCTACTGCCCTGTGCATGCTCAGGACGAAGGATTGAATTAATATTGAAATGAAGAGAGGATTCACTGCAATCTATTGGTTTCCTTTAAAAGACTATTAATGTTTTTTATTTAGCTTCTAATAACACCATTATTATGGATTTAATTTAGTTGGATAATATCTTTACGACAGTTAATTGTATTTATTTGAATGGTATGTGTGCAAGTGTTTGGTAGTAAGATGAGTCCATGTTTTAACCATGCTATAAACATAAACAAACAAGGAAGCAAAAGAATGACATTTGGTTCTGCATGCCAAAGCTCAGACGCAACAGAAAAGGCTATGACTTGCATTTTAAAATATTGGAACATCGTATATAAGCTGTTGTCTTATCACAGAAGGTAAATCCTTGTTTCAGCAAAAAAATCCCAGACATCATTCTGCATGACTTATAACGGTGTGGCTTAGATGCATCATATGTTTGGTTTACTGGTCTGGTCCAGATTTTATCTCACTGAAAATGAATTGAAGACGTATAAATAATCAGGATGAGATTCAGAGTACAACTAATGCTGATAGCTGAACAGTTGAAATCTCATATTTAGCTAGAAGAACAGATTGCTCTTACAAAACTCTGACTATTTCTGTCATCAGTTTCCAAATGATCAAAAATAGAAAAGTGGTAACACAATGCTAACATGCCTTTTGTCAGATTACCTACTTGGAGCAGATTTAAAATATATTCGTCCTGTCTTTGTGCTTGTTTCTGATAAACAAAGATTCATTCAAATGAACAAATGACAGTTTTTAATAGAATTTAGTGAAATGCCTCAACTTTTCTGTGAACTGTGTACAGTTATAACTTACACTATGTTTATCTAAATTTCTAGGATAAATAATCAATTCAAAACAGTGAAAGATTAACAATATAGTTGGATTAATTACCACATCAGGGTCCCGGCCGTCTACAAGAGTCAAATCTTGCAGGGACCAGATCTCCGTCTTTTTGTAGCTGTCCTGGATGCTGGAGCGTTTGGTTTGAGACTTCTTGGATCCAGATTTGGGGGACTTCTGAGAGAGCTGACATTGCACTATGCATAACTGCACCACACTGTTTTTTCCAACTGCAGGACAGAAAGCAGCATGTTCTTGAGCAGGTAAAGAGATGCAATACAAATTCCAGTTTCAGCCAACTACAGCGCTTTTTTTTTTTTTACCTGAAACACACAGAAAATGTCTTCCACTTGACGCCTCTTCGATCTCTATAAACTCCACCAGTCTGTGTTTTTCTGGTCGGAATAAAACTCTCTGCATCTCCTCCTTCAATAGAGATGACATCACTGGAGAGAGGAAGATATTAAGAAGAACCCAAGCTTGGAGAAAAAAACAAAAAAAAGTCCTCAGGAGAACTGAAGCTGCAAGAGAGAGTGGCAATAGATGCGAATGATGCTGGCAGCCTAAAATCTGGAAGTGGATGTTGAGGGAGGTGGTGAAGTTTCCCATCTGATCAGATTGTGTGAAACATTGCGGTTGTGGGTTGCTTGTATGTGAAACGAGCTCTGCATGCACATGCACGCACACAATCCACTCTTCGGTTTGATGATCCATCTTTGATTTAGGTAATGCTTACATGCCAACACACCCATGGGGGAAAGCTGAGTAGTAAAGGGTCAATTAAAGGCCAATCTTATCATCAGTTTACAGTTTTAATGTTCCGGTTGAGATCCATCGTAAAGGCATCCTGCAAATGACTCTCCCTTCTCTACTTTTATTCTATTAGCTGAAACCCAAGAAAATCAGCCCACTTTGATGTGGTTTCTTGTGTTGCTGCTTTGTGTTCCCTCACGCACACAGCTTCTGGCTTTCTTTTCGTAGTCTATCTGTCTCCTCCTCTCACTCACATATAGACTTTGATATATATTGTGGCATAGCGCCCACTGTTTGTCTGTGATTAAACGGTTGTTGTGTGGGAAAAGGATGTCCCATAGCACTCTACATGGTTTCCATTATCCTGTAGTAATTCAATCTCTGAGAATAAGTACAAGTGGAGTGAAGCACTTATGTTAGGGGGTGGGGGGGGGCTGATGTAGGTTTTTTTTTTTTTCGTTTTTTTAAACCACACCAATGATGTTTGGTTTCTTTAGTCATCGTGACATCCCAAAATAATTTACTGGCCATAGCTGCTGGGAAAGAGGGCATGTTTTTTAGGCTGCAGTTTGTGAGAGGCTTGTCTGCTTAAACCAAGATAAGTGCTGATTTGATTTGTTAGCGAGGAAGAGTGTGGCTCCATTGGATTTGTCACATTTGGGGAAAGAAAGATGGGTCATTCCACTGCTAAGTGCTTTATCTTCTGGCTGTTGTGGTAGACGTTCTTTGTGGGTGTTGACTTGAAAGGCTTTTTGTCTCTGAGATGGAAAGACAAGTAGATGGGCAGGAAGCAGGGAGAGGGGAAACATACAAGTGTTGAATCCTATGAATAACACATGAGCTTCATTGTATTTACCTGTCATTTCTTTATTCTGGTGCATTTTATAAGTGGATTTGGAAGCGTCTGCGTGTATGCATGTGAATAAAGTGTGCAATTTTTAACTCTATGTATCAGTGTTGCTATGATCAACATTTAGATTCATTGAAAATATGATCCGTACAACTCAAACAAGTAAATCTCAATGAGCATAGGACAACTAATACAACGCAAACTTGTTTCCCATAAAGTTTTCTGGCTATTAAATGGAAATAAAAACAATGCAATGGTTTGCAAATCTCACAGAACAGAAAAGCTCAGCCAGGCAGACAGTTGACATTAAACTGGGTGGATTGCATGGTTGCATTGCATAAACATGGTTTAGCAGCATTTAGCTGTGATGCTGCATACAAGTGGAATAAACTGCCAGTAGAGATCAAACTTTCATCAATTGTAGACCGTTTTAAACTTCTTTTTTCATGCAACTGTGCATTGAATCTGCACTGTATCTTTCAACATATATTGCTTTAATTTATTATTTCATTCTGATTTTTTGCTATTTGTTTCTGCCTGTAACTCCTTTTTAATGCTTTTTTTTTTTTTTTACTGTAATATTGTAATGTTTTAGCACTCTGTCTTGTATGTGAAATTTACTATACAAATAAACCTGCCTTGCCCACAGAACATATTATAACCAAAATATCATAAGATTGTGTCTATGCACATGCAAGTACTGCCAAAAATCAATAATGTATGATTGTGATCATGGGATCTTGGGTCCAGCACTACATTATGAAATGGCACATGCATAATAATGACGTATCATGCTTGTAAGAAGTCATATGTAAACATGATCCAGCAAAATCAGCATTAGATGTCAGTGCACGCGTGTGTGACTTGTATGTTGATATGACAGGAGGCATTAAAACTGCAAAAAGACACAAGTGGCAAAAATTTAACAACAAAAAAGAAGCAGAGTTTGAACAAAGAGAATGCAAGAGGGAAACATGACAAAGAAATGGTTTGTTTGTTTGATTGTTTGTTTGTTTTTTAGACAAAGAATAACTATAGGGCAGAAATGGGTGCTGAGTCAAAGAAAGATGGAGAGGAGCTCAATAGATAACAGAATAAGGAGAATCATTAAGAAGCAGATAAAGACTGATTTGAACAATTCACAAGGGACCTAAAAAAAAGATCACAGAAATGAAAAAAGGGAACAAGGGATCAGAAGGAGTTCACACACACAATGTGATTAAGTAGTAAGATATCCCCAGGAGAGATAATCTTAAAAGATAACCATTTTATTATGGTTAATGAAAAGTCAGGACTCTATAATTTTTTATGTTACATAAAGTTACCTGATTTATTTGTGCACAAACATTACAAAGATATCATATTTCAGTGCTTTTGTCAAAGTCCTCACGCCTCATTTGGTAAAATATTTGGGGTAAGAGAAATATTATTTAATTACATCAAGAATTTCTGCTCAAAATAAGCCTGGAGGGGGCAGTATTGTAGAGAGAGAGAGAGAGGAACAGCAAGGCTTCCAACAACACTCATCTCCTTCTCCCACTTCTCGATTTGTGTATGCAATATAGGATTAATGCATCACACTCCCACGGCAGACTTTGTGAATGCCTAAAGAGTCTTATTTCATTTGTCTCACTTGTGCTTCCTGCAACTCCACTCTGTGTCTTCTTATTGTTGTGACAGAAAAATTTCCCTAACAAATTTTTAAATACGTCTCATATTTCTTAAATTGCGCCCCGGGGGAGAAATGAGGCAGAGGTGCTGTAAGTGAGGAAACAAGGCTGTTTTGAAGCCTATGACACCTGCATGTCACATTAATCCCACATACTAATTTGTTTTAAAGCATATACACAACGTGCCACAAATACATTCAGTGCTCATCTGACAGAAACAACTCAGCTGAATGGCAGTCTGCGACAAAGCAATGCTTATGTCATTCAGTTGGAACATACATTAATTGCATGAGCACTTTTTTTTTTTTTATAATGTATCTAAAGCTGTCACCTTTACTCCTCCATTTTTTAGTCTTTCCTCTCAAACTTCCATCCCTCAAGAGGGGAGAAAGACTCAGAGAAAGACCTTGTTTATGGCTTATATGGAGGAATTTAGGAAGCACAAGCCACACAAACAAGATGAGCTTCCTGTAAATAGATAGATAGATAGATAGATAGATAGATAGATAGATAGATAGATAGATAGATAGATAGATAGATAGATAGATAGATAGATAGATAGATAGATAGATAGATAGGTAGATAGATAGATAGACAGCTATTGATATATGTGAGATACATGCAGTTTCTGAGACCTTTTACATCACTTTGTGGTAAAAACTTGGCTAAAAAAACTTGTTTTACTTGATATTTTTCAGCTGCCCCCTGGTTGATGCAACAATAAAAAAATAATGCAATATTTTTGACATATTATATGTTAATGAACAGTAAATATACATAAACTAGTTTTGATAATTTTTTCCCACATTTTGCCAAATAAGACATCAAATTAAAATGAATTGACTTTTCTCCCTATTTTTTCTTAGGTCAGTCTTTACAGGGTTAATATGACAATTTATTGATCTGTTAAACTCATCAGGCTCCATATAATGGTTTGAAACACTGTCTGAAAAACATCCTCAACTTCAATCACTCAGGTGGAGGAACATCCATCAAACCCTGTGTGGATCATGTGCAACTAAACAGATCCTGCTGAATATTTCATATATCCACTAATTGCAATTTCTTTTTTTAGACATAGCTCTATTATATCTGGCAGCTGTCCACATAAGTACAATAATTTGTATAAATAGATATTCTTAGAGTGTATTCTCCCAGCAAGGAACTAGTCTTAAAGTTTCATGAATGGTGATGACTAAAAATAAACACTGACTTCATTCATTTTTTCTTCTGTAAACATTAAATGTATAATATTATACCTTCTCAAATAGTACATTCTTTGGTACAGCTGTGGTCAAATAACCTCAAAATTACATTATTTTAATACAGTCTAAAAATTTGGTAGTAACATAAGAAATAGGAGATGAAAATGGAAGATTTTTTTGTGTGTATAAAATGATCTGTTGTTTTCACTTTGATAACTATAAGATTTCTGCTAAACTCTTTAGTTGAACAATGTTCTCAGGGTTGCATAGCTAGCCAGTAAAACCCTTAAAAACATCAAATGAATGAAAATTGATGAGACATGATGCACCATATGTTTTCATTTGGTGAAATGTCTGAACTGCATGCAGGTACAACATGTGTTCTGCTGAAACATGCAAAGCCCTACATTAAAAAAGAAACAGTTGACATGCTTCTCTAACACATGTATCCTTCCTGACGGTTCCATAGGTATAAAATGTTCCTCCAGTAACATCAGAGATGCAGGTTTTTTTTTTAACTTAACACTGATAACAAGATGGGTGGTTCATTTCTTCTTTAGTCTGCAGGACAGAAGATTCATGGGAAGAGAAGCTTCACTGTCTCTGACCTGAGAGCAGCTTTTTATTTGCCTCAGTCCACTTTAAATAAGCTTTAACACAGAGGAAACTGCAGTCAGCCAGGTTCACGTTTCCCTTCTTTGCATGAAAAAGATATAACATGATTTTTTTTATGGCACACTAAACTGTGGTCACAGATTATGATTTCTACAAGTGTTTCTGAGTCTCTGCAGGGATTTAAATAATTTTTTTTTTTTTTTTTTTTACTTATAAGTATTATTATATATAATATAGACATATTGATGTAGGTGTCTCAGGTTATTCCTAACATCTTGGTGATAATATGTATTGTAAATGATAATAATCACTTTTTTAAAAGTAGATTTCTGAGCCTCTGCCAATTTTTATTTATGCAAGACTCTGTCTTTCTGATACTCTTTTCATTTTCAGGCTATAGTTGGCTTGTTACCAATTAACCTCATTATTTTCAGCATGTTCCTCCAGCTTATTATTTACTTTTGCAGCCTTTCATTGCCTTCAACCAAACTTTTTTGAGTCATTACTGCAATCAAATTCACAACTAGTTGAAATTCCCCGTGAGTAAAATGCCTCACTTTGAGCATGGGATATCTTTTGCTTAATCTTTCGTAAATAAAATAAAACTTCACAGTTTGTTTATTTACATATCAGACAACATCTTTGAAACTGTGGTTGTATAAAATACTAATATTTTATTCTATCAGAGGTTTGATTTCCTTTAATAAAAGCAGGAATTTAAATGTAATGGGCACTTGGTGAAAACCTTAAATCAGTCACTAAGTCTGTCCTTAAAACGTGGATCTAATATTCAAATCCACCCTGATGTGATTTTTTTAAAAAAAGTTTTTTATTGAATAATTGAAGCAACAGTACAAATTTGACACTGCATATCAGGTTACAAAAGCAATAGAAACCTTGATATGACAGTATGATGACAAAGAAAGTAACAGTATATAGGACATAAAACAGAGCACAAAGATTTGTGAGCTAAATTAAACAAAAAGGATACATACAAATACATTAAAAAAAAAAAAAAATTATAATCCTGATATGAAGTTAGGGGAACCTCGGGTCAACGTCATGACGTGCCTTGCTTCTGATTGGATCTTGATAAAAAAGGGAAACCCCTTACATCCAGGCCGGGTCATCCCTAACCCTTCCCTGTTCCCCCCTTGGCGACCGACCAATGTCACATTCACAGTCCAGTCACTGTAACATTAAACTTCCTCCAGGACCTTCTGTTAAATTTATTTTTCTATGACTATTTAAATTAGTTCTATGTTTTATAGGTCAAGGCCATGTGTCACAAAAAAACAAAAACAAAACTTAAGTGATAAACTGTTTTGGACCACAATATAGTCAACTAAATTCTCACTGTTATTGAATTAAAGCTATGCATTTGCTATTCCAACTAATCCAGGTTAACACTGATGGTGTCCGGCTGAAGAAATCAGGAAAACGCGGAGTCATTTCCTCTTGGAAGATCACTCAGCGGTTCCCTTGCTACTGTACTTGCAAAATAGTGCGCCCTACTGTCTCTACTGCGCATGACTGTTCGTCGTAATATGAAGTAGGCCTCCTGTTTTTCTCCTCAACCCGAAGTCCTCCTGGCCCCCACCACCTCGATGCAACGCTCAAGTAAGCACAACACGGAGGCAGCTGTCGAGTATTCTTGAAGGTAAAAAAGATTTTGTGTTGCATGTTACAAAGATATGTTGACAAATAGCGTTGTTGTGTTTTTTTTTTTTTTTTTTTTTTTTTTTTTTTGCCGTGCGGAAGCGGTCGGACTGCAGAGCAGGCTTCGGGACTGTTTCCGCACGCTCGAGGGAGAGCAAGGCCCAGTGACCCACATTCTGAGCAGCCTGTGTGTGTGTGTGTGAGAGAGAGAGAGAGAGAGAGAGAGAGAGAGAGTGTGTCTGTGTGTGTGTGTGTGTGTGGGCGAGCGCCCACACACACACACACACACACACACGCACACATACGTGCGTGTGTGTGTACGTATGTACCCGGGGACTATGCATGTGTGTACATACATCTGCCGCGAAAATGTTTCCACCGGAGCATTTTGTCACCACGCAGGTTTTTGATGTTTTTTGTCGGCTTTTTGTGAATCTTTAAGGCTCTCGGTATGTTGTGTTTTTGTTTTGTTTTGTTTTGTTTTGTTTTTGTGGACCAGCATTTATAATTTCGAGATTATTTTGTGTTCAATGTCAGTTGTTGCGTGACAGCTTCAGGCTCGGCGGCAGCTTGAAACAGTAGAGATTTTTTTTTTTAATGTTTTATTTTATTTAACACAAACGTGGCGCCATTTACCTGTCATAACCGTGTCATTCAGTATTTGCAAGTGTAGCAGGAGGAGAGAAGGAGACAGTAAGAGCATTAAATCTTTGAGTTAAATGGGCTGTTTTTTTTCTCTCTCTCTCTCTCTCTCTCTCTCTCGGTTGCCAGCTTAGTTAGCCTGCTAGCTGGCTATATGGGTTGCTCTCTTTTTGGTTGTATAACAACACCTGTGGCATTAAACGGTCTATTAAATGTTTTCCGTCCTTTATAGCTGAAGACTGTTTTGGTTTACGAAGTCTGCGGCTTTATTTCTAACGTGAATCTTTTCATTTGTGATGTTGTACAGTTTGTTCTTAGCTCAATGTAGTGAGGCTTCACATGGTGATCATAAGTCAGCATCGCAGATAGGAGCTCACACAACATTAAAACGTACTCCTAAAGTCGTTCAATTACATGTATTAATATGCTGAAATTGTAGACATTGACTCCAGGTGAATGTTGATGTTATTTGTAGATCTTATTGTGGCCATACTGACCTTCCTGCATACAGTCACATGCTGACTGAGTCATTGAGAAACTTAATTGTCTTCTTGTCAGTTTATGCTTTTTACACTATTTTGCAAGACAGTACATATACTAGAATTAATGTTCATCTGTTAAGCATGTTTTTTTTCTTGTTGATAGGGTTATATACCCCGAGTTATGGCTCATGTGTTTTAATGTTAGTCATGTTATATTGTAAAATGATTTATTAGTCTGAATGTCTTGATTGTGAAGATGTTCTCTGTGTGTGAATTTGTTAGATTTATGAATCACATATAACATAATTTGTTATTTTAGTAGGAATGCTTAAACCCAGCCAACATTATATGTTTGACATTTATATTTAATATTATTAATAATAATATTGCTATATATGTCATGTTGTAGGTATAATGAAATATTCTGTTATTGTTGTAATTATTATTAACTTTTCATTCGTGGCTTTGACTTATATCTTTAAAAAAAACAACAACAATGGACTCCCAGACTTGCTCCTTGCTCCATCATTTCGCGTGCTCTGCTAATATTTTGCTGACCAAATATTAAGCTGACTGATACATAGACATTTTCTCTGTAGAGTGGTTGTGTCCTTTGTTGGTCTTAACAATTCACATGTTTGTTAAACAAAGGATGCAGACTTATTTGACATTTCAGTGAATGAGTCAGGGCTTTTTGTGTTGCAGATCAGGTGTGGTATGAAGATTTGTCACTGCCTGGAAGGTTAGGATCTAAAACAGCCATTTTTCCCTATAAAAGACATTCCAGAGGGTAAGTCATAGTAGGAGTTACTGAAGTATAAATGGTATGTTTTGGTATGCTACACTTGGAAAACAGTTGTAATCTGGGTTTAATATGTGGCAGCTGTCGTTGCCCTATTTATTTATCAATTTTTGAAATTAATATAACATAATTCAGAATTTTTTTAGCTTGTCATAATCTTATTTTGTTCCTCTGGTTGCAAGAAAACTCTTCAAATGATGAATTTCCTGTGTCCATGCTGAAATGTGGAATCCACTGACCCGTTTTCCTGTGCTGTGACTTTTCTCCCATAGGTTTTGGTTGGCCACCATGTCTTTCCCGTGGTCTGTTGCCCTCTCGTGACCTCAATGACCTCAATACCACTTTTGACCATAGAGTCAGCTCTGACCCCAAACCCTTTCTACAACACCTGAGAACAGACGTTGAGATCGTGCAAACGCTGCAGTGGGGTGAGAAGTGATAACACGGACACAATAGTTGCCTTGCTGCTACACAGATACATTCGCTTCCTGAGGAGTGTTTTTAAGTGAGAAAATCTTCTATAATCTGTATGTTCCCAGGCAGATTTGTCAGGTTTTACAAGCCATATATGAAAAATGAATAATCAACCTTTTTCAAAGCAGCCAGATTGTCTTGAAATGAACAAACACAAAAGAAGAATTCCCTTTTCCTTTTTTATGTGAACAACTTAGACTCATGCTTTTTACAACCAACTGATGCCCAAGAGCTCTTTCACAAGGCTGTCTGTGTTCACGCAAGTGTTGTATCAGATCATACACACATAAATAGGTCTGTGTGTTTAACCCTAGAACACTAAGGTTGGCTGATATTCACCCATGCTACATTGACTTTCACGTGCAACTCATGCTACGTTAGTGTTAAATAAAGGTTAAATAAAGTAAAAAAAAAATTTTGACCAATTTTGAATATATTTTTTTGACAGCTACATGCGCAGGGATAAAGGAAACATGTATGCTGCAAGGCTTAAGCAAAGCTGCTAAATAACCAATAAGCTTCAGAAAGTGAAGGAATAATGCAACTGAAAAAAGACGTGGACAAAAGTGGAGCTGGACGTGGTACTACATGCCCATCTTTCCAGCTGTGTTAAGAATTTTGCCTGGAGATTTATCTAAGCTTGCGTTCCCATCCTAGCATCTTATGAAATTCACTCAGCTATTGTTTATTTTAGGAAACTGGAGGTTACAGTGGAGTCTGATGCTTTAACCTACAATGTTTGATCCAAATCTACAAGCTGTTTATGTTTTACTTCTGTGGAATAAAGTCTGCTCACTTTGGCTCTGGTCAAACTGGTGTAAACGTTGGAAAGTTCACCAGAAAGCACAGTGGTTCAGAGTCAGTGCCAGAAGCAGAACTGTCTGGGTAAAGCACTAGCACAGACCTTCCTACTTCTTTCCCTTGTGCTTCTTTATTGCAGGTAGTTTGCATCTGCACATGCTCTTTGTCTTCTTTTCAGTTTTTGTGGTATTTCAGGCAAGGTTGCAGCGCTAATTACCAGTGTGGGATCGATAATACAGTGTTTCTCCTGTAATTGGTGGATAGGCCTGTCGCAATAAGTCAATTAATTGCGCGATAAGAAAAAATGTGCGCAATAAATTTGCCGGACGCAACATGCAGCATTTTCATTAGTCTTTCTCTACCACATTTGTTTTAAGATAATATTAACTAAACACAGCAATACAGCAAGCTTCCATTTGCACCTAAAACACAATCATCTACTGCAGTTTTCCCATCTGGAAAAAAAAAAGACCTGAACAAACAGGTTAGCTCCATTTTCCTGACAGTCCACAATCACTGGCAGATTTAACTCACGGATTAAATACAACCAAGACCGTGCAACATGGTGTGCACTCAACAGTGTGGTTGGTAAAGCTATGCTGTCCTTTAATATTGTTAAATTTTACCATTCCACCTTGGGTCAAGTCTAAATATGCCCCCCTTATATGAGCATGACCATAGACTATGTGTTATATAGTGTTCAGAGACCATACGCTCCAGATAAGCACATTGCCAAAACCCGGGGAGAAATGCTGATCTGTTTTAGCAGACTGGGGACTGGATGAGTCTAGTCTGCAGATCGAAATGTTTTGTAGAAATTAAAGTATTCAATTAACTTCATTTCAGCTTTATTTGTATAGCGCCACTTCACAACAATGTTGTCACAGGGCACTTTACATACACGTCATTTCAAGCCAATTCATACATAACCCATAATAGAAACCAATTGATTGCATCGAATCATGACTTTGATCCAATTCCCCATCCTGAGCTGCACGAGGCGACAGTGGGAAGGAAAAAACTCCCCTTTAACAGGAAGAAAACCTCCGGCAGAACCCCGGCTCAGGGAGGGCAGCCATTTGCCTCGACTGGTTGGGGTGGAGAGGACAGGAAAGACAGATCAACATGTACAACTGCACTTATTCAGGAGGTCCTGCGGAAAAAAGGAGAAATAATTTAGAGATGGCAATACTGTCATATATTCATACATTAATACATGAGAGAAATAGAGCGAGGTACTTTTCAGTGCATCAGGTGACGTCCCCATTGCTACATAAGTAATGGATGGCTAGACTACCAATAACTATAAGAGCAAAGAGGTTAACCTGGATAGTTGAGTCCCGTACATGCAGACTCCAACTCACGAGATGCACATGTCCTAACTATAAGAATCATGAAAAAGGAAGGTTTTCAGCTCTTAAAGGTGTGGAGGGAGTCTGCCTCCCGAACCCATGGTGGGAGCTGGTTCCGTAAGTGAGGAGCCTGATAGCTAAAGGCCCTTCCTCCCATAGTACTCTTTGAGACTCTGGGAACCACCAGTAAACCTGCAGTCTGAGAGCCAAGTGCTCTATTTGGAATATATGGAACTATAAGATCTTTTATGTACAATGGAGTAAAGTAAGTTGATCTTTGAAAGGATGTACTTGTATTATTATGACACTTTAGTTATTTGAGTTGAAAATTGTCTCAAAATGACAACAATAATCGCTTGGCGCAATATTATCATCCATCGCAATAATTTCTGAGACAATTAATTGTATGGCAAAATTTTTTACAGTGACAGGCCTATTGGTGTTTACACCTTTCTAAAGTTTAACCCTTTCTACACACACCTTTCTAAAAGAAAGTCTGTCGGTACAAAAACGTAGGAAAGAAAAAGCTAAAGCAAAATGGTTTAATCTCGGTGTGGATGTGGCCCTAATGTGGATTGGGCAATCAAGTGTTTTTTCAAACTGAGGACCATGGTCTCAGGCGTGGAGGTGCTAATCGTCACCCCGACTGCTCTGATGCAAACCTCCCCAGTGCCAGATGTTCGTCTTGGTTTGATGAAGTCAACAAGACCGCGTCATCTGCAAAAAGAGAAAATGCAGTCTGAAACTAACCGAACTGGAAACTGACTGACTCTCAGCTTCACCTAGAAATTCTGTCCCGGAAGGATATGAACAGAATCTGTGGAGGAGTCCAACACCTGCAAGAAATGAGTAACACTTGCTGCTGGGAATGTGGTTGTTCTGCGATTGTATAGTCCAAACCAGGGGTGTCAAACTTTGTCAGGTGTCTTGGAGCATGGAGACAGCGAAAACCTGCAGGATACTGGCCCTCGAAGACTGGTGTTTGTCACCGTTGGCCTAAACCAAAAGGCCTGATACTCTCGTACTCCCAAAGCACATCCCAAAGACATGAAGAACAGTCAAAAGCCCTCAGTATGTCCACAAAATGCACAAAAACTGGTTGGGTAAACCCAGGGATGAAAATGATGATTGGGTTCAAAACAAATGCAGACATAGACACCGTTTCACGGCTCATACTGCAGGACAGTTTGTGACCGTTAGTATGTTATTAATCCACTGAAAATGATGTCTAACAGTGAAACTAAGACAATTTGTGTTTTGTTTTTGTCCTTCCAGGTGCTCTTCCAAATGCCTACCTCACGCCTAAAGAACAAATCACTGCAGCCACAGCCCTGATCAGCAACCACCATGACATCAAGTATAGGGTATGCACGCGCACAATCAGAAGCACACAATATAACAAGATGCAGTCTGTATCACTTGCATAATGCATTCAGACACAGAATGTCCACATATGTATTAAAAAAACAATTGATTGGTATTCATGTTTAATACCTCTTGTTCTCAAATAATTTTCTTTAATAAAATACTATTTTATAAATTTCTTTTTCTTTACATAAAAATGTTTAAATTGGAAAATGACAAAGCAGTTCCATATATCATTTGAGTGTTAAGGCAAGATCATCCCCTCTTACACAGAATCACTTAAACTTCTTGGCAACCACAACACATTCCTTTTCTATCTTTTGTGCATGCGTGACTTAAAAGATAAACTCCCTGCTAGAATGTATGATAGGAATACTTTTAAAAGCTATTAAATGTCACCTGCTACTATTAATGATGCATATCTATGTTTAAGCTGCCACAAGCAGGCACAGGGAAGCTAAGTAAGCTGGAAAAAGTGAATGCTGAATGTTTTTTCTCCTCTTGCAGGGATGATTGTAGCATCTTTGATGGGTTGATGGAAGAAGATGAGAAGGACAAGGCAAAACGGTAAGCTAATGAACAGTCTAACAATGTTTGTTCTTCCAACAACTAGAAATTGGGTAGGGATGCACAGATCCACTTTTTGGGAGTTCCGATCCGATACCGATATCTAAAATTTGAATATCTGCTGATACTGATATTTTGCAAATCTGTTTATGTGAACATTATTGTGGCTATGGTTATTATTGCTGTTATAACTGTGTAAGATATCATTAGGTTGTAATAAATGACCCATCCTTTCTGAAGTTACCTCACCAATACAAATATAATATCATTACAGATCTAACAATTTCAACAAGTTTTATTTTGATTTGATACATTTTACCTAAATACAACTATAAATGTGTGGTTTTGAAACAAAGATCTAGCTTTTAGTGTCACAAAAAAAGTCACATTTTAACATTCAAGGCATTTATTTCTTTTAAAACACGTCCGAAGCATGTCATCAAACACATCTGCGCCGGCTAGACTAGTGTGGTATCGGTACACACGCTTGGTACTGAGCCGATACTGATATCGGTAACTGTGCGTCCCTAAAATTGGGTGTTTTTTGTTTTTGTTTTTTTTTTTTTGGATTAAATCGACTTGCTTGCATGTTTTTGACTTCAGCAATTCCAGGGCCACAAAGGGGAAATATGTTTATTTTGGGGGGTTTCATTTATTTATTTATTTTTTGTGGCTAAAAAAATACTAAATTCTGTGTTTGGCTTGCAGTGTGTCCCGCAACAAGTCGGAGAAGAAACGGAGAGACCAGTTCAATGTCCTCATTAAAGAGCTCGGCACGATGTTACCAGGCAACACCAGGAAGATGGACAAGTCCACCATCCTGCAGAAAAGCATTGACTTCCTGTGTAAACACAAAGGTCAGGGCTCTCTGTCATCCTCACCTCATGTCCTGCGATTATGTGGAGCATCATCAGAATAGCTCAGTAAAAACCAGTTTTTATTGCTTTTCTTTGAAACATGACAGGGCTCGAGACTGCAACCAGAAATGAGTCAGATGCGACTAATGTTAGCCTTTACCCGAGCTCAGGGATGAATGACGCTCTGATTAAAAAGCCAGTTAAAGACAGATAAGCGGTGGGTCTTCTCTGATTGGTTGTTATCCACAGTTGTGCACCAGACTGTGTGTTGGTGTGAAATTGCAACCGGTGCACATTAGTCATTCAGTACAGCAAAAGCTGACAGATGACAGTTGCAGAATTTTACAATGAAACGTGGAATATCATGGAATTTTGCTCGTTTGTGGGGAGGATTTAGTACCAATTAAAGCTTTTCTGTGTACCTGAGCCAAAATGAGCAAGAAGGACTGGATTTCAACATTAAATGAGTTCTCCCCACTGTGTTGATTCACTTGAGCTGATCCTGCTCAAGTCACCTCAGAAGTTTAGTAGTGGCTAAGAGAAATTTAGAAGTTGTCCCCAGAATAACCAACAAAAAATAAAAAATGCTACGTGTCTGTAGGAAAAGTAAAAAAAAAAAGTTGCATCCTTTTCTGGTGCAGCATCACCCTGAGAATATACTAGTGAACAACGGAGGAAGAGAGTTGCCAGAAAAAAGGATCAGCCTGTGTCAAACTCATCCTGTGCATGAAAAAAATAAAAAATATTAATTGCTGTTTGCACAACTGCTGATAAGGACAGACTGACGTGCAAAATATATTAAAGGTAAACATTGTTTGTTTCTGTTTGAGAAGTCATAAACGTTGCATAGAAGCCAAATGTTAATACGAAGGAGTGAAATTAGCCATCCATCTTCTGCCGCTTACCCGGGGTCGGGTTGCGGGGGCAGCAGCCTAAGCAGGGAAGCCCAGACTTCCCTCTCCCCAGCCACATTTGCCAACTCTGCGGGGGGGATCCAGAGGCGTTCCCAGGCCAGCCGAGAGATATAATCCCTTCAGCGTGTCCTGGGTCTTCCCCAGGGTCTCCTCCCAGAGGGACGTGCCTGGAACACCTCACCAGGGAGGTCCAGGAGGCATCCTGACCAGATGCCCGAGCCACCTCAACTGGCTCCTCTCGATTCGGAGGAGCAGCGACTCTACTCTGAGCCCCTCCTGGATGACCGAGCTCCTCACCCTATGTCTAAGGGAGAGCCCGGCCACCCTGCGGAGGAAACTCATTTCAGCCGCCTGTATGTGCGACCTCGTTCTTTTGGTCACGACCCACAGCTCATGACCATAGGTGAGAGTAGGAGCACAGATCGCTTTGCCTTCTGGCTCAGCTCCTTCTTCACCACGACAGATTGGCACAGAGTCTGCATTACTGCAGATGCCACACCAATCCCACTGTCAATCTCACGCTCCATCCTTCCCTTAACTTGTGAACAAGACCCCAAGATATTTAAATTCATCCACTTGAGGTGGGACCTCAATCCCAACCCGGAGAGGACAATCCACCCTATTTTGGCTGAAGACCATGGTCTCAGTTTTGGAGGTGCTGATTCTCATCCCAGCCGCTTCACACTCGGCTGCAAATCGCTCAAGCGAGAGCTGGAGATCACGACCAGATGAAGCCAACAGGGCCACGTCATCTGCAAAAAGCAGGGACCCAATCCTGAGGCCACCAAGTCGGATCCCCTCAACACCTCGGCTGCGCCTAGAAATTCTGTCCATATAAGTTATGAACAGAATCGGTGATAAAGGGCAGCCTTGGTGGAGTCCAACTCTCACTGGAAATGAATCCGACTTAATGCTGGCAATGCGAACCAAGCTCTGACACCTGTCGTACAGGGACCTCTGTGTCTAAATGTCTAGTTTAATTCAGTTTAGTGAAGCTAGCAATTTAAGTCTGTTTTTAAACATAATTATCTTTTCCAGCCTAATGTTCACGCCTGTGATGGACTGGCGACCTGTCCAGGGTGTACTCTGCCTCTTGCCCAATGATTGCTAGGAAAGGCTCTTAATAAGACCCTTAATTGGACTAAACGGAAAATGAATGAATGAATATTTATGCTTTAAATAAAGATAAAAAATTCTTTACCTCATTTCTTTTCACAATACTTTAAATAACCATGAAATCACATGGGTAATAATAAAAGTTAATCTTTTTGAAATGTACCACTGAGAGCAATGATGTGACAATTTGGGTGCATCTAAATTTTTTTGTTGAACCCAAATTAAAGTACGAGGCGCACCAGTGCAATCAGTGTGGGCTAGTATCCCAATACATCCCAACTCGTCACTGCTGTGGAGATTGCTGCATCACGAGTTGCCGCTGAGCTGCTTATGTGTGTCATGTTAATTGTGTTGTCTCTGTTATTAACATGTTTTCTTATTGTTTTCCTGAAATTTGTTTGTTTAGTTGTCTAAAACTTGGATTATATCCTCTCTCTTTCATCAGAGATCGCAGCCCAGTCCGAGTCAAGTGAGATCAGACAGGACTGGAAGCCCCCATTTCTTAGCAATGAAGAATTCACCCAGCTCATGCTGGAGGTTAGAAAATTCATATTTTGTATCTTAATCTTGTCTGTCAGGTTACAGGACAAGATATTATAATATAATAATATAATATAATGTATAATATTTATGTTTGTGCTGGATTAAAATAATAAATCTGTTCTGATAAACCAAAACTAGCTTGCAATGACTGGTTTTCACAGTGTTCCCTTTGTCTCTTTTAACAGGCTCTGGATGGGTTCTTCATAGCAATAATGACTGATGGGAACATCCTCTATGTGTCTGAGAGTGTCACATCATTACTAGAACACCTACCGGTAAACAGCACCAGTTGTTCCTTGCATAGCACTCCTCCATTAAACTGTAGAACAAGCCGTAACAAGATTTGTGTGTGTTTGAGCTTCAGATTAAACATGTCACGATGACCTATGTGCTAAGAGAGGGTTTGGCTTTAGGGTTTTTCATTTGTTGGATTTGTATTTTCATGCTTGTTTCATGTTTGTCTCCCAGGCGGACTTGGTGGACCAGAACCTGCTAAACTTCCTGCCAGTTGGGGAACACTCTGAGGTGTACAAGGCTCTGTCCACACACCCCACCGACCCAGAGAACCTCAGTACGGACAACCTGAAGAGTCAGTAGCACCCAGTCCTTTGTTACTATACTTCTAACTTGTTTTAAATGAGTCAGAAATGCTGGACATTGTGTATCAGGAGGTGAAATGGTTTGAACGTAGATTATTTTCTCTGTTTTCTCAAATTTCTATGTGTATATTTGGTCTTTATATTCAAAGTAAATTACACAGAATACACACCTAAGTACCAATGTTTTATTTGGACCGTGATGCAACATAGTTTAGATGTATCTTATAATTTGAACAAATGACTAAAGTTGCAGTTCACAAAATCTATGATGCTGCAGGAAAGAAAAGTCCACCTTTTTAATCTCATTGCAGTGATTTAAAATGATCTGGATTTCCTTTTTAAACATTTGATCTTTGAATGAACAGATTGTAACAAGTCCTCCATGCCACCATCAGATGCTGCATGTGAGGACTATGCAGACCACTTCAGAAGTAAGATCAGCACTATTAGATCTAACTTTTAATCTCAGTGAAATAGATTTTTTTTTCATATCTGAAGCATTGTTTTTACCTGAGGAAACACTGGAGAGTTTTTTCCTTGTTGATGCAGAGATGCTTGGTTGAATTTTCTCCCATTTAAACCCAGCAGCCTGCCTTGTAGATCCAGTACCCACAAGGCTTTTAGAGACATTTTATAGCTTCTTTGAGTGTGAGCTTTTAAAAACTCTTCTGATGGGTGTTTTTCCATTTGTCTTTAAAATGGCAATGTGTGCCCCCTTTTAAAGAGGAGTTGTTTAGATTTTTGTATTAAAATTATGGAAAAGGGTTGTTTTTGTCCAGTCATATGATTTTTTAAATAAACACAATATATTTGAAAAATATATACTGTGGTTTCAACTACAGTACAGAAACAGTCCTTTTAATGATCGCCAATGACCTCAGGTGTAACTTGGACTAACAGAAACTTTCACTGCTGATCCTGCTGATCTTACCTTTGATACAGTAGATCAGATCTGAGAAGTCTGGTTTTGAAACAGTTTTATTCTTATCTCACAGATCGATGATGTTTTGAATGCTACTCAAGAATCCATGAAATTAAGTGTGGGGTTCCCCAAGGTTCAATTTTAGGCCCAATTCTTTTAAATCTGTGCATGCTGTCACTTGGGGTGTCTTTAGAAGGGATGTCATTCATTTTGACATCTATGCTGATGACACTCAGCTCTACATCACTGTGTCTCCTGATGACGTAGAGCCAGGCAATGTCCTTTTAAACTGTATTTTAAATATAAACATGGATGGCAAAGAACTTCTTATGGTTCAACCAGGACAAAACTGAATTTTTATTCTCTGGTCTTGAAGACAAGAGAGAGGCTTTTACAAAAGTGACTAAATTTTCAACATTATCAGTGTGTGAGAAATCTGGTTTACCTTTTTGACTCTGATGTGGATTTTATTCCACATGTTAGAAATGTCATAAAAAAATAGAATTTTATCATCTTAAAACAAAACATTGCACATTTCTCTCTCTTGCCAGCACAGAGGTATTGATGCATGCTTTTATTTCTAGTAGATTAGATTATTGTCATGCACTGCTCTCTGGTCTTCCCATAAAGGCCTTTTTTAACCTGCAATCACTTCAGAACTCAGCAGCACATGTTCTGATGAGGACCAGAGGGTTTAAAATCTGCATTGGCTTCTCGTGTGTTTCAGGATTGAGGCTGAGATTCTTTTAGATGATTCTAAATGTCTTAATGGTGCTGGGTCTTTGTTTTTATGTGATCTGCTGGTAAATGATGAGGTCTTGTGGACCCTGAGGTCCTCTGGGCTGCAGACAGTACTTAACTAAATTATTATTTTGTTTTTTTTTTGTTTATTTTACTTAATCATCTATTTGTGTTTGTCTGTATTCTGTATTTATAGTTATGTTTTATTAACCTCTTCATTACCACTGGGTCACTGGCTATCCAGTGGTAAATATCTCCGTTATCTGGTGGTTGTGAACAAGTTATGGCTTTTTGGTTTTTGTTTAGCTTTTTAATGAACTGCTTCATTTATATGTATACCTATTGCTTTTATTTGTTCTAATCCTTTTTAGTTTTATTTGATTTGAAATTGATAACATTTTTAACTCCAGTGTTTTCCTCATGGGGATCCTCCATGTTGGGGGCTTTGTCTGCTTGGTCTGCTTGGTAGTTGCCATGGGGATAGCCCTTGTGGATAGCCCTTGTCTGGGTGGTTGGGAGGGGTCCTGCACTGCAGCCATATGGTCATGGTGTGGACTCTGGCCTACCTGGATCTGGGCTGTTCCTGTGGTGGTTGTTACTGTGGTCAAAGTGGCTGCTGATGTGGACGAATCCCCAAGATTGCTTTTTCTTACAGAGTTTACCTGTGTGTGTGTGTGTGTGTGTGTGTGTGTGTGTGTGTGTGTGTGTGTGTGTGTGTGTGTGTGTGTGTGTGTGTGTGTGTGTGTGTTCATAAATGTGTGTGTACATGTGAGAGAGAATAGTTTTTGAATAGATTTGATCAGCAGTTGCATTTTTAAAATGTCTTTTTGTTGCTTTTGTATATTTTTTTATCTGCAGCTAAGAATCACCTGGAGTTCTGCTGTCATATGCTTCGAGGGGCCATAGACCCCAAAGAGCCCCCCATCTACGAATATGTTAAGTTCATTGGCAACTTCAAGTCCCTAAATAACGGTATGTCAGTGTGTGATGTGACATGTTGTTTTGCACCACCTCCATGCAGAGATGTTATATTTTAATTTGTGTGTCAAAGCAGTTTTTCTGTGCATGTTGTTAAAAGTCAAGTGGTCCCCATCTTTATTTGTTCACCTCCATCAATCACTCTCTAATCTTGGCAGTAAATCTACATTAGACTTTGAGCGATGCTATAAATTCTTTAACTTGCAGAATAAACAACTCTGTTGTTTGTACAGTTCCCAACATGACAAGGAATGGCCTGGCTGGGGTGTTACAGCGGTCGCTACAGCCTGCCTTTGATGACCAGGTGTGCTTCGTAGCCACTGTTCGATTGGCCAAACCTCAGTTTATCAAGGTACAGTAGAGACTTTTGCCCACTTGTATCATCAGTCTGAAGTTTTATTTGCCTTAACTCTTAACTCTGTGTTTGTATTGTAGGAAATGTGTACGGTAAAGGAGCCAAACGAAGAATTCACCTCCAGGCACAGTTTAGAATGGAAATTTCTCTTTTTAGACCATAGGTAAACACACAAACAGACGCATTTAGCTGTGTATGACTCCTTTTTCAATTAATTTGTTCCTTGGTGAGCTTTTAAGTTCTCCATATAAACCCACTTTTTGTGGTGCTAAAAATGCATTTATAAGTGAAGTTGTAACTGTTACTTTAGCTTTTACATCCACAAAGACTCCTTGCAGATTTTATTTTAAACTAATAACTCATATGTTTATCCTTTCGATTTAATTGTTTGTCTTGATTTACAACTTGTTGCTGACCTTACTTCATGCTTCATTGCTGAAGCTCACAAATGTTACATCTGGTCTGAATGGTGCAAACTACTGGATTTAATTTAGCCAGAAAACAAATCAGGAAGACCACAGATAAGACACACTGCCACTTTGGTGTCTTCTGCTGCAGAACATGGATGTCAAACCGACTCATCCCAGCCGACATGAACATTCACTAAGACAGTCAGAGCTCTGCTGACATTCTGTCCCTGATCTACTCATTTGACCTTAAAATGGATTTGAACTCATCCAGCAAAGAGAGCTGGCAAAGAAATTGACCTCATTCTTAATCAAAAGTGTGCCACAGAGGCCTTTTTTTTTTTTTTTACTACATTAGCTTCACATTTCACTTTCCTTCTGTTTGGCTTGTAAAGATAAATTCAATCAGAATCCTATTTTATTCCTTAATATATTAATGCATCTGTTTTATGACTCTTCATGCAAATAAGATGCATCATAAACTGAGTAGTGGCTCAGCTGAGTCTGGTGGGCAAACGTTTTGTTACACAGTTAACACAAGACGAAGAAGAACGTAATGCAAGGGGGTCTACAGCTTTATGCTGCCGGTGGTGCTCAGCGTTAGCGGAGACGGTTTCAGATCCGCCGCTTAAGGTCTTTACACACCTGCTCTGAATATTTCGTCCGAATAATTCGCACAGTAATATTTTTTTTATTACTGTGTAAGGTCAATGTGAACATTCACATCAGTAATTAAATTCAGTCCAGCGATTTTTTTTTTTGCAAGTTTTTATTTATTGAACTGAGGTCGATTTTTTTTTTTTTTTTTTTTTTTAATATTCACATCTGACAGATATAACGGACCAATCAGCTCCTGGATTAAACAACAAAACTCCTCAAGTTCTCCTCTCTTATCTATAACAGGAAGAACCCAGTTCCTCATTTTTCTTTCACAACATCAGCACACTGTTGTCTTGTTGGCTTGGTGCTGAATCCATCTTGCTAGTTTGTTGTTGAATTTTCATGATTTATTCACAATCTCGCCTCGCTTTGGTGTGAATAGACAGAAACGTCGATAATTCACATCTGAATCTTTTGCAATTTTGCGTCTTTTACAAACCGGATTCCAAAAAAGTTGGGACACTTTAGAAATTGTGAATAAAAACTGAATGCAATGATGTGGAGGTGCCAACTTCTAATATTTTAGTCAGAATACAACAGAAATCACAGGTCAATAGTTTAAACTGAGAAATTGTATGATATTAAGGAAAAATATGCTCATTCAAAATTTCATGGTGTCAACAAATCCCAAAAAAGTTGGGACAAGAACCTATTAGAGGCTGGAAAAAGTCATATGAGCATACAGCAAACACCTGGAAGACCAATCAGCACTAATCAGGTCAATTGGCAATATGATTGGGTATAAAAAGTGCTTCTCAGATTGGCAGTGTCCCTCAGAAGCCAAGATGGGTAGAGGATCACCAACTCCCACAATGTTGCGTAAAAAGATAGTGGAACAGTATCAGAGAGGTGTTACCCAGCGAAAAATTGCAAAGAGTTTGCAGTTGTCATCATCAACTGTGAATAATATCATCAGAAGATTCAGAGAATCTGGAAAAATCTCCATACTGAATGCCCGTGATCTCCGGGCCCTTAAACGACACTGCATCAAAAACAGGAGTGCTACTGTGAAGGAAATCACAGCATGGGCTCAGGAGTACTTCCAGAAACCATTGTCAGTGAACACAATCCACCATGCCATCCGCCATTGCCAGATGAAACTCTATTCTGCAAAGAAGAAGCCATTTCTAACAAAGATCCACAAGCGAAGACGTTTACACTGGGCCAGGAGTCATTTAAAATGGAGTGTGGCAAAATGGAAGACTGTTCTGTGGTCAGACGAATCACGTTTTGAGGTTCTTTTTGGAAATCTGGGGCGCCAGGTCATCAGGACCAAAGAGGACAGTGACAACCCAAGTTGCTATCAACGCTCTGTTCAGAAGCCTGCATCTCTGATGGTATGGGGTTGCATGAATGCGTGTGGCATGGGCAGCTTGCACATCTGGAAAGGCACCATCAATGCAGAAAAATATATTCAGGTTCTAGAGCAACATATGCTCCCATCCAAACGTCGTCTCTTTCATGGAAGACCCTGCATTTTTCAACAAGATAATGCCAGACCACATTCTGCATCAATCACAACATCATGGCTGCGTGGGAGAAGGATTCGGGTACTGACCTGGCCAGCCAACAGTCCAGATCTTTCACCTATAGAAAACATTTGGCGCATCATTAAGAGGAAGGTCAGACAAAGAAGACCCAAGACGATTGAACACTTAGAGGCCTGTATTAGACAAGAATGGGAGAACATTCCTATGTCTACACTTGAGAAGCTGGTCTCCTCAATGCCCAGACGTCTGTTGAGTGTTGTAAGAAGAAGGGGGGGTGTCACACAGTGGTGAAAATGGCCTTGTCCCAACTTTTTTGGGATTTGTTGACAACATTAAAACTTTGAATGAGCATATTTTTCCTTAATATCATAAAATTTCTCAGTTTAAACTATTGACCTGTGATTTCTGTTGTATTCTGAATAAAATATTAGAAGTTGGCACCTCCACATCATTGCATTCAGTTTTTATTCACAATTTCTAAAGTGTCCCAACTTTTTTGGAATCCGGTTGTATTTGCATTCGGTGTGTCAAACCCTTTAGAGTGATGAAAGTTGATCTACACACACACACACACACACACACACACACACACACACACACACACACTGTTATTGCAAATAAGCAATAACAGTGTGTGTGTGAGTAAGTCTGTTCACCAGTACAGTTTACAATCCACCATCAGATCTTTTTCAGTTAGAGCGTCGATTATAGTTAATGTCACCATGAATGATCAGCCGTTCTACCACTACTGCCAATGAACACATACAACAAAATCTGTCAGTACTTCAGACAAAACAAGCAGGTTATTAAAAACCTGTTGCGTTTTTCAGTTGAATCTGAATATGTGTTGTTTGGAATATTAATTTGGATGCGGAGACCAGACTGTTCCTTTCTACCAGCATCAGTAGACGAGTGAGAGCTTTTTCTCTTTTCAGAGCTCCACCCATCATAGGCTACCTGCCTTTTGAGGTTCTGGGGACATCAGGGTATGACTACTACCACGTGGATGACCTGGAGACATTAGCTAAATGTCACGAACACTGTAAGGGCTCATGTGATCTCACTGAAGTTTTTTATTTATTTATTTTTAACAAAAGTCTTTGAGAGCTTGTTGAATGTAACGGCTTTGCTTTTGCTTCTCCTCCATGCAGTGATGCAGTACGGCAAAGGGAAGTCATGCTACTATCGTTTCCTGACAAAAGGTCAACAGTGGATCTGGCTGCAGACACACTACTACATCACCTATCATCAGTGGAACTCCCGACCTGAGTTTATTGTCTGCACACACACGGTGGTCAGGTACAATCACCTCATTGTCCAGCTTTCATTTCATTTCACATAAAGTCCACTTAGCAGTTTTCCTGTGTACGTATCAATGCTCTGTCACGTCATCTTCTTGCTTCTTTACCATTTGCCTTGGAAAACCTTTATTATTTTTGTCTTAAACGTAGCTATGCAGAAGTAAGGGCTGAGCAGCGCAGAGAGCTGGGCATTGAGGAGTCTAATCCAGAGGCTGCAGTTGATAAGGTGAGATAAAACCTCTGGAAAAAGGTCTAAACTTTTTCTTTGTCCACACTATGTTTAGTTTAAGGACGCACCGCATGTCTGGAAATGAAGCTGTTATTGTTGTTTCAGGTGAAGTGTAATGAATCTTTAATTAAACGATTGAATAAAAGTCCTTGCTGGTAACATAATAGATGCAGAAATGATGCACTCAGCCTGTAACGGATATTGCTTTCAGTCGTTCCTCCACCTTGCAGCCTTTTGGGGGACGTAACATTTCATCTGCTTATCTTGTCTCATTTCTAGAGTCAGGACTCGGGCTCAGAGTTGCAACTCAATACATCCAGCCTGAAGGAGGCCCTAGAGCGGTTTGACCACAGCCGAACACCCTCAACTTCCTCGCGGAGTTCCCGCAAGTCCTCATCACACGTCTCTGACAACACTTGCACTTGTAAGGACACATGAGCAGTGTGTAATGTCATCTGTATCCTCGGTAGAGTTAGTGGCGTGTTTGTTGTGGAGTGAAGAAGATGTCAAGGCCATGCAGTGACGATGTGATCTCTTTGCAGCAACAGCTCCCAAGCTACACATGGACACGGCGACGCCTCCTCGGCAGTCACTGGCATCCACCATGGAGATGACGTCACAGCGGCGCTCATCCATCAGTAGCCAGGTGGGACATGATTGGCTGAATGTGAAGTGAACTTGATGCTTACCAGAGATCTGTGTGCAGATAAAGTCAGCCACTGAAAACAGAATGATAAAATGGTAACAGCTGAAGGTGATCGATCGGCGGTTTGCGCCTGTTTGGCTCCTAATAGACCTGGCATTAGCAACTTTAATGATTGTTGATGGGAGCAACAGATTGAATGAGGAGACATTCAGGAACTTTTTTTTTTTAAATGAAACTGTCAGATTATCCAGCTTTTAGGAAAGACAAACAGATGTGGTTTTGGGTTCTGAAGACTTGACAGAATATCATCAAATAAGATGCAAAACATCTTTTAATGCAGGAAGTCACAAGCTTTCTCTGAATGCCTGAGCATTGAGCAAAAAGTTCCCACCTGGATTTAACTGGGTCAGTAGGTTAGCGCCTCCTGTTGGATAATTACTGCATGGATGATTATTTTTCAGCTGGCATCAAGTTATTTAGCTCCAAGTTTCCTATTTTCTAAACAATCATGTGGAAAGACTCCTCCTGGTCATGGAAAAGATGTTAGTCTGTTTTAGAAGAGCATGCAACAAGCAGAAAAAACACCTGAGGAGATCGTTGAAGAGCGGTCCGACACATCACGAGGAACTGCCATCTTCCAGGAAGAAATGTAATCAAAACAACATTGGTGACTTAAACGCTTGGAGAAATCAAATTATAAAGAAAACAAGAGTAGAGTTCAGGAGTGTGTAGTAGTGAAAGTAAGGACATTTTCACATGCACAGTGAGAAGGGAACTCTTAGAGGACTGCATCTCAGCAGCTGCATAGCCTTAAGAAACCCTGCTTCACTAAGTAGGAAACCTTTTATCAGACTAATCAGGGAAAAAAATGCTTCAATTGGCTAAGGAGCGTAAAGATAAATAGAAGGTCATCTAGTATGAGTCCAGAGTTACCCTTATCCAGAGAGATGGACACGTCCGGGTAAGAAGAGAGGGAGATGAAGTGATGCAGCCATCAGGCCTACTGTCCATCATCTGGAGTTGCTGCAGGTGGTCAGAATCTAAGTTCAGCAACGCTATTTGTCCAAATAATGAGGTCAGCTGATAGCTGAATATACTGAATGAGCAGCTTGTTCCATCAGTTTGTCTCCCCTGCCAGGATTCATGGGTGTCAGATTGTGAAACAGGGATTCAGGGAGCAGGAAACATTATTTTCACATGAGAACTGACCACCACAGAGTCCAGACCTGAACCCCACTGGAGAAGGCTCAGCAGTCCAACTCTCCCTGTCATGATGTGGTGGTTTGTGTTTTTCCTTAGTTCAGGTTTCCTGTTTTATTTTGTAGTTTTTCCTGTTTGGTTCTCTTGTTTAGCTTTTATTGATTTCCTGTTCATTGAGTTCACCTGGTCTTGTTTCAGTTCATTCCGTTCACCTGTTTCTCGTTTGGTTCCCCAGTGTATTTATACCCCTCACTTTTTAGTTCTTGGTTGCTGGATCATTTTGTTGTGCTAGTTTGTTTGTTGTAGTCCCCTGGAGATCCTTGGTTAAAATAAATCTACAAAAATCTGCATCCCCATTCCCTCATCTCTACATTTGGGTCCACACCTTCACCTTCCTCACTGCCACCCCTTGACACTTCCAAAATCAATGCAATACTGGATGACAATAAGTATTGTGGGGTTCAGAAACTTTTTGAAACAATGCCACAGCAGATGCTGCTGTAATTAAAGCTTAATGCGGTCCAACAAAATACTCGTGTGTGACTTCTGTTTGGACATGAAGTGCATTAAATGACTTTTCTCTGTTAAAAACTGCAGCAGTAACAAACAGTAACAATACCTAAAAGTCTGGGCCAAATACAGCAGTTACATTTGTTAAAGGTTTTTATTTTGCTATTATACAGTTCATATGTGGACAATAAACAGTTTAAACAAACACATTTCTTTTCCTGTAACCAACCTAAAATAAGACCTTATGAGTTACTGCATAGCTCCTGGGTGAATGAATGAGTTGATAAGCTGTTAATATCAGTTGTTTAATGCTTGGTGACTGTAGGTTAATTGTCCAAATTGACAAGAACCGTTGTAACTTATAGCACCTCAAAAAGGATGAATGCCAAGTGACATTAGAACAGAGCAAAGCTAGAGTGTAACACAGCCAAGAAACATGTACTGGGTCGTCATAATGGTGAGTTGACAAAAAATCATGCACATTATTAGTCATTAATCTGATTGATTTTCTGTATATTTGCAGTCCATGAGTTCTCAGACCACAGGACAGAGTGTAAATCCAGCCATGATCGGTCAGCAGCAGCAGCAGCAGCAGCAGCAGCAACAACAGCAGCTTCAGACTAATGTTCAGGTGAGAACTGTGGAAGAAAAGGACAGTCATGCATGTTTTCAACGACTCCAAATGACTGAACTCCGACAACATGTTTATTAGGGCTGTGATGATATGCTTTTGTCCCGATTTGATTCGATCTCGAATTTTTGGGAGCCGATTCGATCGGCTGATTCTCACAATTTTCTACAATATTGCTGATTTTTGTAGATTAAAAACAAAATAAATGCATGAAACTTTTTTTTTTTGCAGGTAATTTTTCTTGATTTCAATTAGGAAAAAACCAGACCATCATTCTGCTACTAAAATGCCCAAGAAGACAAGTAAAAAGATCAATAAAAGCAATAAAAATGACAAATTTTATAATGGATTATTTTTATTTATTTGAAAAATAAAATTGTGAAGCAAAAAAAAATCCAGATTTTCGATTTTTCAATTCGATTTTCCCACCCCTAATGTTTATCATTAAAGACTCCTGATGGTTTAATTATGGAAATTAGAATTTGACTAAAATCTTAATATATTGTTACAGCCTGACGTTTGATTCCTTATGGATGTATTTCTTTTTTTCTGAATGAACATTCATCAGTTACATTTATTTTTCCCTGCTTTTATTTCCGCCAGCCTGTGATGGAGTTCTCAGCACAGGTAAACGCCATGCAGCACCTTAAGGAGCAGCTTGAACAGAGGACCAGGTTGATCCAGGTGAACATCCAGCGGCAGCAGGAGGAGCTCCGACACATCCAAGAGCAGCTGCAGAGAGTCCAGGGACAGGGCATACAGGTGGGCTGGAAACACTTCAATATATGCAAGATCTTAGTTCTGTCGGTACAGTTTCCTCTCATCTTGATTGATCTAATCATTTTAACCTAGCATTGCTCTGATGTTCAATTGTAGGAGTGTACATCAATCAGTCAATCAAGGTTTATTTCTACAGCACTTTTTATACAAAAGTAGCACTAAGTGCTTTACAGATTAAAAAGCAAAGCTAAAACAAGGTTACGCCTTCACATAAAAGACCATATAATTCACCCAAAGTCAAACACATACGTTTTCACACACACTCACACAGGTAAGACACATAAAACAGTCCCATCCAACCCCTCAGGCAAACATTAGATCCCATCACCAGGCTCAGTGGACTATCTTAGGGATCCATCCACACCGGGACACTAATCATGACTACAGAGGCCACCACCGCAGGACCCACCCGGGGCGTCCACCACTAGGACAGTGGGACTAGTAGGACTAGTAGGACTACGCATTAGGACAGTGGAACGACACTGTTCTAATGGGAATGAATGACACAGTTAGAAGATAAATGTTTAATCTGAAGTCAGAAAACAGAAGAAAAAATCGTCCTTGTGTTTGACAAGAAAAGAAAAGAAAATGTAAAACAAAGATTAAATAGTTGCATTATTTGGAATATTCTTTGAATATGAATGGGTGTAGCATTATTTTTACTTTTTACCTAGTTCTACCTGAGTTGTACCTGTTTTTGTTCTTATTGTTTATACTAAATACAGCCTTACTACCTGTGTGTGTATCCTACATAAGCATTTTTACTTCATAATTATTATTTTCTCACTATAAAAACTAAATGAACACACAGATACCGTGTTTACATGAAAGTAATATGACATGTCATGCTGTATAAATGAAGATATTCTGACTGCTGTAATCTGGCATTGACTGTTTCCTAACAGATGCTGCTGCAGCAGCAGGGTGGAGCCATGAATGTGCAGCTCCCCCAGGTGGGCTCAGTCCAGCAAGCTGCTACTTTGACCAATCAGGTCCAGCAAACAACAATTAACCCCGTCCATTCAGGAACTATGCAACTCACCATACAGCAGCAGCCTCCCCCCCCTCAGCAGAGCTTACAGCAGCAGACCAACACACTCGCACAGGTGAGGTTACCTTCACACACAAACACACGCTTTATTAAATTAAATTAGAATTAAAACCCACATTGCTTTATTTCTGACATAAGAGGTTACAGATCATCTTTGTTTTCTGGGTTGTAATTAGAATAGTTTATCAATAAATCTTTTATTGACCATTATTGCGGTTATCAGATTCTGTGGATTTTAGTATTAATGTTTATTCTAGAAGCAGAAACAGCAGATTGTTCTGGTGACCAGTCAAACTGGGTCACGTCTCTACAAACCACAACAAGAAGGCAAATGAACTGATTCATATGTTGGAAGATTCTTTCTCCTTTTTATGGCTCAGCTTGTAGGAATCCCACGTGCAATAGATCAGATTAGAAAAGCCGGCTACATCCTCCACGGTAAGCGAGAATTTCTCGTTCTCAAAACCTTGAGAAGAAAATGGCCTCATTTTGTTCTCGCAGACGGGATTGAAGACAGTTCTCGACGCATCGGGCTGGCAGAACTGTTTTTCTTGTGAGGCTCCGAAAAGTATTGTGTGATTGGTTGAACATTTAAAGTGGGCGTGGTTAATACAGAAAAGCAGGAAGAGGAAAGTTGCCTCTTCTGCATTTTTGCTGAAGCAGGTAAAACGGATTGTTTTGATAAAACCGCTGATCAATGTGGTGAGAAAGTACGAAGATTTTTACACCATGTGGCATTAAAACACGCAGCTGCGTGCAAAACTCACCCTGCTGTGGATGGAGATTCTTATTAAATATGAAATAACAGGGTTCATTCTACATAAAAGCAGACATCGCCGCCTGCAGTGATCCCTCCCTGCTGCAGGTGAAACTTCTCGTGGAGGATGAATGAACCGGACGAAAAAAATGTTTTTTTCTTGTTCTTTCAACCTCAAGAGCGAGAACAAAGTTCTCGCTTGTCGTGGAGGATGTAACAAGCTTTAGTCCTCACATAACTTGTCAGTGGTAGGTAAAGTACAATAAAATGCACAAACAGTGCCTGATGCTCCATACACAACAAACGCAAAGCATTAATTGTCTTTTAATTCAATAATCTTTGACATGAGTACAACCTTCCTATCCCGCACCTCTTATGTGCGTCACCGCCTCATTTATAAACACCATCATGAATAGTTTGTGTCGGTAAAGCTGAACTGACATGAACACAAAGTAAAAACACTGAAAACTTTGGAGGGAAGAAGAAGGTTTTCAGTGTTTTTACTTTGTTTTTATGGATTAAATGTAAGGCTTTCCTGTGTTTTCTGTTTGTAGCCGCCGCGTCAGCCCCAGCAACCTGCCCAGGCCCAGCCCCAGAACCAGGGCTCCGTATCAGCTCCCCTATACAATACTATGATGATTTCTCAGCCAGGGCAACCAAATGTGCTTCAGATCAGCACCAGCCTTCCACAGAACAACACACAGCAAGGCGCAGCTGTGGCCACCTTCACACAGGACCGACAGATCCGGTAAGCAGACAACCGTATGATGAAAACTCTTCTTTCTCCTCCAGAACTTCTCACTGAATCCAAGCTGGTAAAGTAGATTTTATTTTTACAAGCCTGGTGTGAAACATGAACACTGTGATCAATGTTCCTTCCAGATTCCCAGCCGGGCAGCAGCTGGTGACCAAGCTGGTGACAGCTCCAGTGCATGCATGTGGTGCCGTCATGGTGCCCACCTCTATGTTCATGGGACAAGTGGTTACTGCGTATAACCCCTTCAGCAACCAGCAGGTAAGGATGCAGTCATCTGAGCTAGGTTATGGTGTATCTGCGCAGTGTTACAGCTGCTCTACACACATTATGAAAGTCCTGACATGTGAAGCCACATTCACAAGCTTGTATGAATAATTAAACCTAAAATTATATTTAAATTTCTGTTTGACTAAGTGGAATAAAAAGACAACAATGCTGATTATTTAACCTGAACACAGTGGGAGCAAAGTTTTAGATTTAAAATGTTTATGATCATTTTTAAAAAAAATTTTCAATAAAACTACAGGAGCCAAAACATTTCCTTTATTTCCTTTCAGAAATCCCAAACTCCTTGTTAGTAACGCTGATAGGTAATATGTCTGTTCAGCCTAAAAAAAAATCTTTAGATAGTGGATTATACGTACCTAAAGAGGAAGCAGAAGGACATTATGTTCAAGAAAATTGGGTTTGACTCTACAGAACTAATGTGGAGAAAATGTTCATTCTTCTATATTTCCTTATTTGACTTTGTCTTTTTATTCTTTGAAGAAAAAAAAATCTTTTCAATCTTTGTTATTTCAGCAAGGGGGGCAGACCCAGACCCTGACTCTGCAACCAGCTCAAACACCACAAGGTCAGCCCGACAACCAGAACCAGACCATTGTAATGACGCAGAGCAGCCAGCAGGGGCAGCAGCAACAACAGCAATTCTTACAGGTATCAGAAGACTGGAGAGTATGTTAGCAGTCACGTCCCTCTGCACAGAAGTAAAACTGCAGGGTTTGTAGGAAAAAATAAAGGAATACCAGCTTCACTTTCTAACATTGTTTGCATTGTTTTGTTGCCAGGGCACTCGTCTTCTCCATGGTAACCAGTCTACCCAGTTGATTCTGCAGGCAGCTTTTCCACTCCAACAACAGGGGACTTTTACCCAGGAAACGCAGCAACAACAACAACAACAACAGCAACAACAGCAGCAGCAGCAGCAGCAGCAAAGACAACAACAACAACAACAACAGCAGCAAAGACAACAGCAACAACAACAGCAGCAGCAAAGGCAACAACAGCAGCAGCAATCTCACCACCAGAGGCACCAGCAGCAGCTGAAACCACAGCTCCAGAAACAGCAGAAAGCCCCGTCATCACACAGGACTGACAGCGTCAGCAACCAACCGCAGTGAAGCCTGATGGAAAACATGTCAGGCGGGAAAACTTGTGGGATTTATAACTCGCGAACCGATCACTGCATATGTTTGTTTTGGTCTCGTGGCTGCCACAAACTTCCTTTTCTGTTTTCCCTCCTCTGAGAAATTTGTTGCCAGCTTCCACCTCTTCCCTGCATCTAAAAGAAATTAATCATAGGAAGGAAGAAACTCTTTGAGTCCTAAAGGAACTCGCCACAGACAGTCACCATGGCAACAGGATGGATAAAATCCCCATTCCTCTCATCAGAGGCAGAACGGTGGGAGAGATGAAGTCTTCATGGAAACCTGAAAACAAACACCTTACTGCGACAGTACCGATAGTCTTTTTTTGTTGTTGTTGTTGTTGTTGTTTTTGTTTTTTTTGAAGATGTTTCAAAGTGGACTGACCATGTACAGATTTACTGTATGATAAAAAAAAACAAAAAAAACAAACAAAAACCTTGTAAATATCCCGTATAGCCTAACAGAAAAACAGAAATGTAGTATTTTATATGATTGCATGAAAAGAATAACTGTGTAAGCTTTTATTAGTCGCTTTTGAAAAATGAATTTTTACTTTAAGTGTTTTTTTTTTGTTTGTTTTGTTTTGTGTTTTTTGGTCAAAGACAGAGTAATGACGTGCTTTCGAAGACCCCTCCCCCTTCTCTAAAAAAAAAAAAAAAAGAAGAAGAAGAAATCCAGAAAATGGCTTTAAAGTTCTGTCGCTGTGTTTAAAAAAAGAAATGGTTGGGCTTGGGTTTTTTTTTTTTTTTTTTTTTTTTTTTTTTTACTATTATTATTATTTCGTTGGGAAAGTTGCTCTTAAACACTGTGTCTCCAAGACAAAAATGAATCTTTTAACTTTGTAATTACAAATTATATTCAACAAGAAAGATAGATGACAGTTTAACTGAATTATTTGCAGGATGATTACTGGACGTATAACGGGTTTAGTGATTCCAAGTGCCAATAACATAGCTAATTTTTTTTTTTAATATTTAAAAGGCGTATATATTTTCCAACAAGATAATACCCCTAATAAAGTTCATGTGTGTGTATATAGTAGGGATTATTTTCTACCAGTCGGAGAACCCTGTACGTAACAAACAGTATATCCTCCTGAAACCTCCTGACAACTTTTAGCACTTGATGTGGTTGTGTGCAGTAAATTACTGTCGAGACCTAGTTGTTTGTAATCCGTAAGTGTGATTCTGTGAGCTGGGTTTATTTGAGAATACAATCCTGGTGCGAATGGGTGAGCATGTGGAGGTGTGTGTGTGTGTTTTCGTTGCCCCTCGTGTCTTATGATGTTTGACTTAGTAAGGGTTTGAAGTTGCTGGATGGTACTTGTTCTCTCAGGAATGTGGAAAGTTGTATTTTCTTTCTTTTTTTTCTTTTTTTTCCTGCTTCTGCCTCAGTCTGGAATCAGACCAGGAAGGATTAGACAGTGATGCGACAAAGACCAGAGGAAATGATGTCAGGGCGTGGTAGCTCAGTCAAATTTGACACAGATAACAAAAAAAGCCTTTCCTGTTTTCTCGTCTGCGTAGAAACGAAAGGGGGTAGACTCCGCGCAGAGGAGTAAATGTGGCGTTTTGTTTAGCTACTGCAGAGCATGCGCATCTAAAAACCCTTCTTCCATTTTCCCTGATTGGAACGAACGAATTCGCTGCATCAGAAAGTCTGGATTTCTTCTCGTGGTCAACTGTATCATCAGTGTTTCATCCTTCATTCTCTTCCAAGCCTCAGAAACCCTCATGCAGTTCAGTTCACTTGTTTCTCAGTTTTCAAACAAGCAGTTGCAGCCAGGAATGGGCCCTGGTCCATTTTTAAAGACAAAAATGGATGTGGGCTCGGTCTATGTACTAGTGATAAGCCATATCAAACAGAAAAGCCTTGGACCGGTGGAGCGTAATCGTTGGCAAAGGAGCATTCAGAATGTGTTGTTTTGTCTGAGTGTTGGAAAGACGGTGTGTGTGTGTGTGTGTGTGTGTGTGTGTGTGGGTGTTTTGTATGTGTGAATATAGCATCTCCTTTCCTTGATCCTACTTGTATCACTTGGGGGTCAGTATTGGTTGCCCCTGGCGATAGCCAATCAGTTCTTGCGTTGCAGTATAAAGAAGTAATTTTTAAGAAACGTCCTCTCTGGTTGGGCTCAGTATTGTGCAAGCCTGTGTGTGGGACAGCTCAACTTGAATACATGTTTTGTGCGAGCGAGAGTGTGTATGCATGGTAACTGTCACTGTAGCCCGTCGTATTTTCATATGGAAGCAGACGCGTGAGCGGAGAGGATGCATGTAGGTGATGCAGAGCACCTGTTTACTGTGTGGCTGTGAAGAAGATAGGGACAGATTGCTAACCACACACTAACTACACATCAGACAGGTCTCGGATACTAACCCTCAGAGGAAAAAGTATAGATTTAACTCAGATTGTCCTCAACTAGGAGTAGCAGAGAACTTTTAACGAGGGTCTTGTGTGAGTCAGGTCTTTGGCCCATAACTTAGCAAACGTAAAACCTCAGTAGATGGGACTGTGTTAAAGGGGTCCCTCTGATGGGTCAGCGCTGAAATGTTTATAGTTAGTGTCACTGATACCCAGCCCAAAGAATGTAAAGGTGTTTTAAAGTGACTAATGGATGTTGTAACTTCATTTTGGAGAACTTTTGTCTGGCTTTGTTATGAAGGAAAAGGAGGGGTGTGAAAGAAGATCGTTCTCACTACACTGTTCCACATTTACAATCTGAGATACAATCTTTTTTTTTTTTTTTTTTTTTTTTTTTTTAATTTATTTACAGGTTTTGTCATGGAAACAATGTTTCACTATTTGCAAATGTCTATTTTTTTTCTTTCTTTTTTTTCTTTTTAGCAGTGATGTGTGTTTGACACCTGGTTGAAAAGGGTTCATAAGCTGTTGAAAACAGACAATTTGGTTATTTGAAATGGGACGGCATTCACAAGACAGCGAGGGCCCCCTCCCCGCCCTTCCACACAGATACACCTGTCACTTTTCTACCACAGTTTTGTTCTAAAGAGTCTAGTTCTAGTATAATACTGTACACATACACAAAGCTAAGAACACCAGTATTCAGTGTAAAATGGTGCTATGCTTACCTGTACTGTAAGTATGTATATCCTTTCTTCTGCTCTTGAACTGTGCTCCTCTATCAGCCCCAAAGTCAAATGTTATAATAATCAATATTTTGAAGCAAAAATGTTTGCAATTATTATAGCCCCGCCCTGTCCCTTCATGGTCAATTTGAAAATAAAAACAGTTGCAGATATTAAGCAATTTTTGGGTCTGTTTTTATGTTTTTTAGCCATGTTGGTGGAATGGCTGAAGAAATATCACCATCCATACAATGAAGGGAATTTTGGCAATGCTGTGTGTTTTGTTTGCTTTTGTTTTATCTTATTTTTTTGCTTTTTATTGGTGACCAAAAAAAAAAAAAAATTATATATTTTTATATATATATATATATATATATATATATATATATATATATATATATATATATATATATATATATATATATATATATGTATATATATGTATATGTATATATATATGTATATGTATATATATATATGTATATGTATATATATATATGTATATGTATATATGTATATATATGTATATATGTATATATATGTATATATGTATATATATATATATATGTATATGTATATATATATGTATATGTATATGTATGTATATGTATATATATATGTATATGTATGTATATGTATATATATATGTATATGTATATATATATATGTGTATATGTATATATGTATATATATATATATGTATATATATATATATATATGTATATATATGTATATGTATATATATATATATATGTATATGTATATATATATATATGTATATATATATATGTATATGTATATGTATATATATGTATATGTATATATATGTATATGTATATGTATATATATATATGTGTATATATATATATATGTGTATATATATATATATATATATGTGTATATATATATATATGTATATGTGTATATATATATATGTATATATATATATATATATAAATATATAATATAATTTTTTTGTGTGTGTGCGTGTGTAGTTGGAAATAGGTTATAATGTTCTAAGATATATATTAATGTTATATATTTTCTATATTATTTCATAGGTGTCATACTTCATACTTAAAGGAAATTATTTAAATTTTAACAATAAATCTTGTAATATGAGCATCTATAATTAAGAGTAGAAATAAAAGCAGCAGTAAATAAAAAAAAATTAAGAAATTATAATAATGGAAAGGGACAAATATAGTAAAATATAAGTAATATAAAGGAACTTTAAAATAATAGAAAATTGAAAAAAGAAAAAATGTTAATTATCACAATAGATAACAAAAACATCATAAACTAATAACAGGGAAGAGAACAAGTATTTGATTAATCTACATAATTCTAATTTATAAAAACTAACAGTGAAACTTTGGCAGCACTATAAAACTGTGCCAAATTGTTTGACAGAAACAGTGAACTGACTAAACGAATAAAACCGACACCGTGCATTTGGTTCCACCATCACATGTACTTTATTATTACAAGTCAACTAACTGTATCAAAACTGCAAGAACTTCAAAACCAGAGTGCAGAAACTCACTTCTGCATGCCCCTCAACGTCACAAATAAATGCATCAAATATTCAAAACAAACAAAAAACAAAACAAAACCCTACAAGGCACATCTCTATTATATTTACATTGCATACATTTTTAACAATAAAAAGCACACAGTCAGTCCTAAACCCCTGGCCTCAACGGCTTTTCTAAGGTGGTTAATATTACCATAAAATACATACAATAATATCACAGTTAGTCACAGTATTCAAAGCTACAACACACAGGAAGGAATCGGTGTTCATGTAACTTATGGCTTCATTTTATGGTCATTCAGGATAATTGTTTGCATGCCGCGTTTATGGCTCATTAGTTTCTCTTTAAAGACACCGGTCCTTCCAGAGAAGACTGCATTTAAAGGCCTTACAAAAACACAACAACTTTTTTACAAATCCGGTGATCTGATATTTAATCTGAGATGAGAAGAATGATAACATTTTTATGCCTGTCCTTTAATATAAAGCTGAAGCAGTGCAGAAATGGAGCCGGACGTGTTTCATTCCTCTGAGAAAGACCAGCTCCTTTTTACTGTGACTCAGTTGCTTATTTCACTGGTATCAGCCTTCTCATTGGACTCGCAGAGAAAACCTAACCCCCCGCCCCCAAAAAGTCAAAAAACATTCCTGTAAAACTGGAAAACAAACACAACACAGTCTAGTACTCACAGCATCATTTGCATATCTTATCCAAAGTCCAACATCATCTTTATTTTGTCACATATGTACATGTACTTTCACTCTTTTGTTTTCCCAAAGATCCAAAGCATCTGAAAATGTAATCTAAGGCTGAATGTGAGCCAACCCCCCCACTGCTGGGGAGGTGATGCTGTATCTGATGGCCACTTAGTGCTGGAGTCTGCTTTATATAGACGTGCACCTGAAATACCACAAAGATCAATACACCAATGGGAAGAGTAGATAGAGGCTGAGAGGCCAGTGCAGGCTTGTTTATATACAATGTGTGTGTGTGTGTGTGTGTGTGTGTGTGTTTAAGGTCTGACGTGACTGCATTTGACAATCAGGTTGAATGGGTGTAATTGAGTGAAGCAGTAGAAGAGCATGAACAGGGTGTTTTTCAGACATAGTCCAGGAAGACATCAGCTGCGCTCTGCAGCAAAGGCTGCGTTGGGGCTGTTGTGCTGCAGACTGAGCTCAGCCTCCGTGATGCTGCCCTCTGCTGCTCTGGAGCACCTGGAGCGTTGCTCAGTGTCAGGTACACCTGCAAAGTGGAAGAGATTTGGGTTTTAGGTACATACAGTTGTGCTCATGTGTATTCATCCCCTTTTATTAAAGAAAAGGCTAAATTTACAACAGTCACTCAAATAACTGGAGACTTAAAAATAGAACAATAACTAAAAATTTGCAAAAATATAATTTAGTAATATAAGACACTGTTTTTTCATTTAATTTAGTTGAAAAAAGAAAAAACAACCAAACAAATGTGTCCTGGACAAATTAGAGCACTTTTCTGTTGAACAGTGGGACAAAATACCTGTCAGCAGGTGCAGAAGTCTGACTGAGAGGAACAGAAAACACCTGACTGGAGCGGAAATATTAAAGCATTGTTCAACTAAATATTAGTTTATGACTGATGTAATATGTAATAAATTATCTTATTTGTTTGCTTTTTAAAAAAAAATATTTCTATTGAACCAGAATTAGAAAATAATGTCACAATTTTCATAAAATTTTTATTTATTATTACTTTAGTCAAGTTCAGCTTATTTTACAGGCATCTGTTTTTTACGTGTAAAATGTCATTCTGTCTTAAAGTATGAAAAGCAAGTGAGGGAGAGGAGGCAAAGTGCACAGAACAATCCAAATATTAATCTTTTTACTGCTTGTCAAATATGAAGATATGGAGGTGCCATGAACATTGATCATAACCAATGTAATCTATACTTTTTACTTTGACAAAGGACCTTTTTTAAATATTATTTTATGAGAAACATTTCTTATTTTCACTAAAGAAATAAAGACAGAAAATTATTTTATTAATTTAAAAAAAAACAAAAACATAAAAATTAGTTTTGCTACTTACATTCTTAGTATTTTCTGACAACAGTATTTCAGTTCTTTCCACCAGTTTTCTAAAGGAAGGCCTTTTCAGCGGATCGTGGTTCCAGCAGGACAGCATCATGTCGTACCTGCAGACATGAAGTTAGAATTACATTCTGGATCTGGTTACACGCTCACAACAGGAACATAATTAATAAAAATAGAATTCAATAATTTCCCAATCTCATAAACCCACATTAGAACATAAAAAACTGGGACATTTTACCATTTCATAGAAAAACTTAACTTATTTTTGATGTAATAGTAGCAACACATTAAAAAAGTTGGAACAGGGCAACAAAAGTCTGGAAAAGTAAATGGCAGAAATGCAACTGGAGGAGCATTTGACAACTAACTGGGTTCATTGGGTATTAAAGGAGCATTTCAGAAAGGCTCTTATAATTTCAGAAAAATATTCAGTATAAAATTTGTCAAGACTTTCAAGATCCCACCATCTTCGGTGTAAAAATATTAAAATATTCACAAAACCAGGAGAAATCTCTGTGCGCAGGGGACAAGGCTAATTATCAAAACTGGATGCTATATATATATATATATATATATATATATATATATATATATATATATATATATATATATATATATATATATATATATATATATATATACATATATATATATATATATATATATATATATATATATATATACATATATATATATATATATATATATATATATATATATATATATATATATATATGTGATGTGATGTGATACCATTGTTTTCTTCCGACAACAGTGTATGCCAAATCACTGAGTGAAAATGCAACACACATGCAGTCACACACACACAAACAATGGTGAGTAGAATAGTATGACGTGTCCTGTTGGGTCCTGCTGAAGCACAAATCAGATTAAAACCATTTAGTTGATGTAAACAGCAACATCTGGACATCTGTCCATTGTGCTATAGTTCAAGACACTAAAGCGAGCTATTTTTAACAAATATGCTGCCTTTTTTTATAGTTTGGAAGATTATGAAAATATAGTACTTCAATCTAAAAACTTATTTTGATATGCCTTTATAGGTCAATAATCAAACTGATTAATTTGTTGCGTAACAGCTTTATATCATAAGAACCGTAACTCTCACTTACATCTCAATGGGAGCAAAATCAGGCCTGTTCATTCTGTGGCCTTCTTGAATCATCCTGTAAAATGCTGATCCCACCTGCATCCCAGGGTACGGGCTATTTCCTGCAACACAAACACACAACACACTTGGAAAAGAAAAATATGGATTCATGCAACGTTGCTGGTTTCTGAGTCAATATGACTTGATTGCATTACTCAGTTCTCTAAGTGATGTTGCTGCTTGAGAGTGTTGTTGCGAACCCTAATGAGGCTCCTGTCAGCTCAAATTGATGATAATAATGGCTCGGGCATTATGAAACAGAAGCTATAGCACATCTTTAACTGGAAATGTTACCCAGAGAGAAGATTTCCCAGAGTAGGATGCCATAGGACCACACGTCGCTCTCAAAGGTGTAGACACAGTCGAAAATACTCTCAGGAGACATCCATTTGACTGGCAGACGTGCCTACAGTTAAAAAACTTCAGTGTTATGGATCTAAAATTTTCACATAGAGTATTTAAACATAGATTTAACTCAGAAAAGTAAGAACCACATAGTTTGGGACAAATAATTGATGATAATTAATGAATTCTAATCCTTTTTTCCCCCTGCTTTGCTCACACTCAAGCACTACTTGCATTGTTTCAGCGAGTAAAAAGAAGCTTGCGTGGGAGTTTTATGATTTACAGACAGAGAACAAACAGACAGAAACAAGGAAGGAACAATGAAAGGAGGCGGGAAGGGAGGGAATAGACTGATAGACAAGACTCACGTTTCCCCGGAGAACATAACTGGCGTCGGTGGTGATGTCTCGTGCTAAGCCGAAGTCGCAGATCTTAGCCACCCTGCCATGAGTCAGCAGAACGTTTCTGGCTGCAAGATCCCTGTGGATGCACTGCACACAGAAACAAACAAACAAACAAATGAGTATTGACCCAGCAAGTGGCGTCTGCAGATGGCACGTGCAACGCATACCAACGAGGCGAGGCTGGTAAAGGTTGTCACTACGCTTTCAAACACAAAAGGCAAACTTGTTTTACAAAAGAAAAGCAAGACAATGGAAGAAAATAAAAGCAAAGGTCAGCACAATTACAGGCACATTCAAATATTTCTGAACACTTGGGAATCAGTTGAACTGGTTACTCATAAAAGGCTGTCTGCCCTTTATCAAAGTCACAAGTACGAATCCTTTCAAAGCGTTTACAGAAGATGTTGCGTAATTTCTCGAAGTATGGTTTAAAAAAAACTAACAAAAAAAGTAGCGAACACTTAGAAACATCTTTACTAGATGTTTTACTCTCCCGTTCAGGTCCCAACAAAGTATCCGGGATTATACTGGGAGGTTTAAACTTTCCCATAAGTAGGTAATAAGGAGTATTTCATAAGATAATATTAGTTAAAGAGATACATAGATAAAAGGTATATTAAGTGGTTTGATGAGTTCGATCACAAAGCTTGTTTTTATGCGATAGGATCATTTATCTCATTGCCTCAGGAAATCAGCCGCGCTTTTACCTTAAATGATCATTATGAGATGAGTTTTATTTTATTTTATTTTAAATTAAAGTTTCTATTTTCCATTTTCATTTCATAAAATACAATATCAGGAGGACAGAACAGAGTGAGCACATTGGTTAGCAACGACTATGACTGTGTTTGTATACGGACCATTTTTTCCACAGGTTTTCACATTTTAATATAAGAAGTCTTATAATACTGCGATGGACTGGCGAGCTGTCCAGGGTGTACCCTGCCTGTCGCCCAAAGCTGGCTGGGATAGGCTCCAGCTTCCCCGCGACCCTGAATTGGAATAAGCGGTTCAGAAAATGAATGAATGAATGAATGAAAGTCTTATAATATATGTAAGATTTTCCATGTTGTAAATTAAATCCACTATTTCTTCCCAGTTCTCTGAGGTGGGTGGGTTGATTGCACCATTTTAGTGTATTAGCCTTTTTTTAAGCTGCCAAATGAATCTTAAACATTGGTCCATGTTTGAAGTGGCAACTTCGGCTAAATGTCCCAGAAATAAAACTGTACTTACTGTCCATTTTTAAAACTTAAGACCCATTTTTATTCCTTGGCTTCAACCCACTGTGAGTCTGCTTCTGGTCAGTGAGTTATATTTTGGTTTTAATTTTGATTTTATTGGTTTTATTTACTATTGATTTATTTTGTTTTATTATTTTATCTTTTTATTCCTTGTATGATCGAATGTTTTATTGTGTTATTTATTGATCTCTTAATTGTTTTACTCTGATGCACAGCACTTTGTCCCACCTTCGGTTGTTTTAAAGGGCTTTATCAATAAAGTTGAGTTGAGTTGAGTTGTACATGTTTTGGGTTTCCTAGTATTTCTTTCAATTGTTTCCAAACATCTTCTTAACCTCTTAGTCCAATCCTGCGTCACAGGAAAGCTGGAGTCTATCCCAGCAATCCTCAGGCGAGAGGCAGGGTACATCTTGACCAGTCGCCAGTTCATCACAGGGCCATGTTTCCAAACATCATCTTTATACACTGTCAAAAAACATGCGTATGATCCACATCCTGCTCTCCGCTTAATCTCAAGCAAGGTACTACAAAGGGACTATTGTATGGAGGGGTGGGGACTAGCGCTACGTGGCAACACCTGCTTCCAACTGGACTCACAGCAGTCTGACTAGCAGTGATGTACGATGTCCCTTATTGTTTGGATTCTTGCTTGTGTTGCTCTCACTCTCAGATGTAAGTCACGTTGGAGAAAAGCACCACGACTGTAGAACAGATCAGCGAATTCTTCTTCATCTTGGGTGGAACAAAAAATCTGACTGTATGTTTTCAAGAGAATGTTCTCAACATGTTGGAAGTCGATGTACCTTGCTGCGTATCATCAGTTATTTCCACATTTAGTTGTTTTCCTATTTATCTCTTATAACGCTGATGTTTCTCTGTTAGCCTTTAAACCTTGCCAGAGTTTTTGTATTAGTTTTCTCGTTATGTTCTTATATGCATTGCCTAATATTCCTGTAATTGTATTTATTTCTGTTGGGAGGCCTGGCATTAATTTTTTTCATGATAATCTAGAATATAAAGATATGTTTAAAAGTCTTGTTTAGCTGAAATAAATTCTCTTTGTAGGTTCTGAAACTCCTATTTCCCCTCCTTTAACTGATTTTCATAACAAAGTCAACCCTGGAGTTTCGTTTTCTTGACTGAGACAATCATGGTGAGGTTGGAAACGAGTGACTAGCATGTAACGGCTCTGCTTCATTTAGCTAGCAGGGAAAAACGTGGTGTACAGTCACACTTTCTGACTGCGTCAGCAAACAGCTGGACTCTGCAGACACTATGATTTAATTCATGGACTTGTCTTCCATTTTTAACGCCGTTCAGACATACACCCTGCCTGCAGCACCGCCTCTCCAACCTTCAGGAGTTTTTTTTCCAAGACAGACTTCGATAACATCTTACTAAAGGTGTTAAATGCAGACCATCAGTGTTTTAAAACAGGCCTGTGTTTCTCATCACCTGTAGCAGAAGAGGAACATGACTTTGTAAGGTTGTGGATGACATGGCCCTGGTGGCCCACTTGGTGGACCCCCCCGCTCAGTCAGACAGTCAGCATTCTGGTCCCAAAAGTCACTGGAGCTCAGCGTTACCAAGACTGGAGGCGGAGACGGCTTCAGGTTTTTACCTATTTGGTTCCATTCTACAGTCAATTACTAGATGCTTTTATCCAAAGCAACTTACATACGAGAATGAGAACAACACAAGCAGGAAATGATCACAAATTATGTGAGACTTGCTGGTTACGAGCCAGCACAGAGCAGGGTTGCATGTAGGAGCAGCTGCTTGGGCACATGGCTGCTTTGAGACGTTAAGTCACTCAGCTGGGTGAGGGGATAGATTTAGTTTCTAATGCGCTTCTAAAAAAAGTCCAATGAGTCGCTGTCCATGTTGGAGGACATTCCTGTTTATTTTCCAAGCTGCTGATAATAATAACTTGACTGATTACGTTTTACTAAAATCCAAAGGGTGCAAATAACGAATAAGGTGAGAGTGATAAAAATTGTCATATTCTCGAACCCAAGCTAAATGAGAAGCCCCGCAACACCTGCGGCTGCCATTTAATAAACCTGGCGTGCCTCTTTACTGCCACCCACTGTGACCATACAAAACAAAATAAACCAGTGCCTCCACCTCCAGGACTTTCTGTGACAGCGAAGACTTTTTAACTGTAGTAAGAATTACAGATCTAACCTTTAACCTGTCCTCATGATGAGCAACTTCACCATCGAACATAAAACATAACTCATACGTTAAAAAAAACTAAATCTCTGAAGTTATTTGATAAAACATTGTTAAATATAACACATTGTTTAGCAGCAGTTCCATTTTTTAACTCAAGCAGATGTAATAGCTTAAACTTGTTTTTCAGCTCAAACTGAACCGTTTGATTCCTGTTTTCCCAGTTTAAAGTTTCCTTTTAACTCAAGCTGGTTTCATGCGTGCACCGCTGTCCTAACATGTTGTAAAGATGTTCCAAAGCAGTGCCATGTGAGAACACATGTCCACATTCCCACTGAGCTTTCTGCAGAGCTTGTCTATCCAGGCGACTCGTGAAACCTCTGGAACAATGGCTGCAGTTACTGAATGGTTTTTAATTCAGAATTAATTATTCTGAATGTAATCATTCCAAATAAAAGTATTCTCCTTAGAGTTTACATTAATATATTATTCTAAAATGAGGTTTACATGGAAAACAAGCTTATTGGCTTTTACCTAATTCCGCTTTAGATCTGGGAGTTGGAAGGGCCTCAGATTGGACAGAAGTTTGACACAATGAACTTAGCAAACTTCCTGCTTCTCGTCTTTTTGGCTACAACATAAAAACCATATAATAAGAACCATTTTTACTTTTGATTTTGATTATAATTGTGAAGTACCAGCTCGATGCGAGCTTTCTTCAGCAGCTGAGAAGCTACTGGAGACGAGAGGCAGAGTGCAGCGTGGAGTATGTGTGTGTGTCATCATGACGGGAGAAAGTAACAAACATGTGCAGAAGGACCGGAATTAAATTAGAGCTTGATAGATGAATTAATCAAATCCCATTTGAAATGGGAATAAACCACCCACTTAGTTCAGTATTAGGTTTAGTTCCAAATCAGGTGTTTACATGGTTATTTTTCATCTGTTCAAACCAGATTTCACTTTTATTTGGAATTAAAGAAGAATTAAAACTCATGTAAACGTGGCCAGTAGCTGCTGAGATGCTGTATGAACATACAGCAAGTATTTGGAGCATTTACCTCCACTGTTTGCGAGTGTGTGTGTTGTCCTGTTTAGCTCTGTGTGCTACCTTCTGCTCGCTCCATGCTGTTGTGAACATGTTCAAACAGATGCAGTATGTTAGTAAAATGACTAACCTCATTTATTGAAAGGAAAACTTTTTTCTTTGCATCATGTATGCTCTAGACAACCAGTACTCATTTCATCCCTCTCATTTCAGCTCTGGAAAGTGATCTCGAGCAGAAAACCTCCCACAGTGATGTACTTGTATGAACAACAATGAAGTAAAAAGCCCAAACCAATCTTTCAAGACTTTGTCATGAAAATATCTGGTGCTGAAAACAGCTAAAGTGTTTCTGCTCTTTATAGTCCAGGGAACTACTGAGAAATCAGAACATGCATCTCTTTGCCTGGACTGTTTTGCTTTTGTGAGGATGGTAATAATAACGTTAGAGCAATATTAAAACGTCAAGCAGTGTCATGTTTTAGTTTTGGTATGTTTGCTGCATCACTATTTAAAACCAGTAGCAACTCAGGTCCTCAAAGGCAGCAGTCCTGCCAATTGTTAGGAGTTTCCCTGCTGCAACACACCTGATTCAGATCAATAGATAATGAGCAAACTTGTGCAGAGTTTGACTTCAAGATCTGCACAAGTCAGCTAAGTAAGTCTGACAGGTATCTGGATGTGCTGCAACAGGAAAACTCCTCACTCTTGCAGGACTGTGGCCCTCGATGACCGGAGCTGCTCACCCCTGCACTAGCTTCTCTTTATTCTTGGATTTGTCTTTTCTACTATCCCATAGGTGGAATGATTCATCCCAAAAAATCTTGAAATCTTAGCAGACCTGGACAATTTTAGAAATGCAAAAAAAGACTCTGAGTTTAGTAAACAAGTTTACTACCAGTAAACTTGTTTACTTGTTTACCAGTCCTTCTTTTATGTGTGTGGAGTGAACTGAAACTATCTAAATGATGAATACATGAACAGATTCCATTAGGGTTTTGTTTGTGATATCAAATAGTGACTATAGCTTTATTTAACATGCCACTGATTCTCCTTCTGTTGCCAAATGATCCATAATGTTCAGCAGAAAGCTGCAAATTTACATTCAGCTGCTTGTGTCTATGAAATAATAAGAACTGTGAGTGTTTTTTAGAGAGAAAAGTGGGGGAAAAAAATAAAAGAGTGCCCTGAAAAATGGTGCAAAGCAGCGCGTGGATGAGGAAAGCCGCAGAGTCCGATGACAGAATGATTCTACATTTTAATTGATGCAATTCCATCATGTGGAAGTTGGCTTCAATGATGTGGAGTATAAGAGCCTGAGCGAAAGCAAATACGCTGTGTTTCTGATTGTAAATGTACCACCAGCTGACATGGAGCTTTCTGCACGGCTGCTGGTCCAGATCCATAACATGATTTATTTACTAGTGGCAGCACTTTCAAATCTGCTCTATAACTGCTCAATAAATATGAAGACGGTATGTTAAAGCCTTACATTCTTGGAAGTAATATACTCCATTCCTTTGGCAACCTGGTAGGAAAAGCTGAGCAGATCTTCAGCATCCAGAGACAGCTCATCTATGTCATCTAGGCAGAGATTTCACTGTCAGCATCAGTGAATGAAATGAAGGCTTAAACAGGCACAGCTTCATGTTTTATTTGCTGCGTTGGGATTGGAAATGAAGAATGACACTCTTACCTGACTGGGAGGACCTTTCCTTCTCAGAGGGCCGCATCGGCACATATCCCGTACCAGTTGCATCCCTGCTATTCACACACAGAAACACACCATTAAGCATTAAATGACCCACTTTCTGTTGTAATCCCAGTTAGGAATTTGCACACATAAACACCTCGCTGGCTCAGTCTGCTTCGAGACGTTGCGATAGTAACCGTCTCCAACCTGGGAGTTTAGGAAGGACTCTCTTTTTCTTCGCAGGAAGTTGAGGAGGTCGCCATAGCAACAGTACTCTGTGATCACTAAAATTGGGCCTGGAAGGATGCAGAGAGTAAAAAAAAAAAAAAAAAAAAAAAAAAAAAAAAAAGACTCATTCACTAGTTTTTAAACCATGACAAAAGTGGAACAAAGAAGAAACGAGGACAAAAGGTGGTGGTTTGGTATTTGTTATACCATGTTAGTCATTTTATAACACCTGCATCTGACACAAAAATTGGACACAATGAACATATTCCCATCAGATTTTCCTAATTACTGTTTTGTGTTCAAAACACCCACAACTAATTTTCCCAGTGGTAGACATGCCTGGTAGACATGATGTTTGGTGTGTCTGTCACAAAAGCATACTCAGTGGAATTCAATAGGAATGCCGCATTACAATCAATACTGAGGTCTAGGTAGACAGGTAAAGGATATTGATCAACAGCAAATTTGTGGCAAGTCAAACTGCATCACGTCTTCATATCGGAGCAGGATCGTATTGGATTTTTTCATGTGGTCAGTGAGTCAGCACATAAACGTATAAGTATGTGTAAAAGCTTTTGAGGCAAACTCTCAAACACGCAAACTACCATAAAAACACTTAATGAATAAATGATAATAAGAGCCACAGTAACGATAGAAGTAGATGGAAGAGATTTAGCTCATGCAGCCAATGAAAATCAGAGCAAATTGAATTAAAAAATATGTCCCACGTCCTGCTGAGTTAACTACGTTTCGTTAATGAAGACTCCTCTCACCTCCGACAGTGCAGGCTCCCAGCAGGTTTACAATGTTCACATGGTTACCAAGGTAACTCAGAACCTTCAGCTCTGACATCAGTGCCTCCTTTTCCGTTGAATGGGGGTTAGCTAAGATGATATCATCACAAGTCCTTTAGAAAATGTGATTTTCCCCACTGTGCACAATGCTATTATGTCAAATCCTTACGTTTTAGCATCTTTACAGCAACGGTGGTTACGGTATCTGGAGAGCACAGTCCGTATGCCGTGGCCCTTACCACCTTTCCAAAAGCCCCCGAGCCCAGAGTTTTACCTGTAAAGATCACATACATTAACTTTATTAGCATTTTTCCAGACTTCTCAACAATGATAACAAAACATGGATGCTGCCGTACCAAAGCGAAGCTTCTGTCGGGGAAACTCCCATTTGAGGTCATACGGTAGCTGAAGCGGGTCAATATATATGTAGTTGTTTCCATTGATGCTCTCAATGACCTTCCACTGGATTTGAAACTTTGGTTTCTGGAGAAGTTTGAGGGGAAAAAAAAAAAACCAGAGGCCAGATTTATGAATAGAAAACTCATATTAGCTCAGTTTCCCGGCATTGCTTGATAGAAGTGATTACACAGATATAACTCATATCTTTGACCTTCTCTCGCTGCTTTTCTACCCGAGTTTTGTTCCCTTAGAGCACTTTGGTTGACAGGCTGCGTCTAGACTTTGCCTTTAGCATCCCACTTTGGACGCACGCGCTGGTGCTCAAGGAGTCTGACTCATCTGAGTGCAATAAAGGCAGCTTGTTCATGGGGGTGAATTAATGACTTGATGTGTGATTAGAGTGTCAAAAAAAAAAACCTCTTTAACTGCAGCATGTGTGCACCGTGAATGGGTGATTGACTCTGTTCGAATTCATTAGGACACATTCATGCTCATTAAAAGGACACACTTTCACTCTTCTGCAGTTTATCGTCAAACGGATGCTTCTGACTTTACCATGCTCTGCACAGCCCAGAGGCAGGCCTTATTAGCCAATGAGAATGGGCCCCCTGCCAGAAGCTCCTGAAGCCATTTCCTTTCCTCTGAAGCAAACTGTATATCAGAGCTGCTCAAGCCTCGATTTAACATTGATGCCTCTAAACTGCTGTGCAGGTTAAAACTGGATTTATGGCCGCAGACGTGAGATTTACAACCCCTTTAAGTTACATCTGCAGCAGTAGTATTGTATGCATGCTTATTTCTTCTCTTACCTGCATGTACTTGTAAAGTAGCACCACTAGAATGAGGCTGAGAAAGACGCCAGTAGCCACCATGCCAGTTAGAAGGGGTGTGAAGAGTTTATGGGGGACGATGCGTTCTGGGAACAAACACACACCCAACAAGATCACATTTAGGCATAAACAAGATTTTTACTGGCGGTTTTAACTGGCAGTTACACACACATCTCGTGCATCTGTGTGCTTCTGGGCTTGATGTGATGCATATCCTGCACATTTATCCTGCATGAACTCGACTGAACTGAGATTTAAAAGTCCTGGGGTGTATGCCATTCTTTCAGAACGGGGACTGAAAGAACGTCCTCTTCTTTTCACACACACACACACACACTATTACACAGCCACATCCTTTTCCTCCACTGTTACGACAGACAGCTGCAGCAGTGGTGTTTGTTTGTGTGACAAGGATTAGTGAGTCTACACCATATAATCCCAGCCTGCACCGTCAGCATACGCTAATCTTATTCAATCTGTAACCAGTAACCACACACCTGGCCTCTGCAGACACAGGGTCAACGGGTTTGTACCTCTCTAAGTATTCATACAAAGTCTTTAAGTTTTATGGTTTACAAGATAACCCCCCCCCACTCCTCCTCCTTCACAGATACTTCTGCAGCATCAGCTACATGTGTGTAAGCTATACAGTTAATGGTGTGTGTGTGTGTGTGTGTGTGTGTGTCATACCACCAATGGAGAACAGTGTGTAGGCTTCTTCTCCTTCTGTAGAGGCCACACACTCCAGGGTGTGGTACTGAGCGTGCTCCTTGCTGACATTCAGTCGGCTCTCCACCTCGCTCCTGCCAAAGGCCGACTCAGTCAGCATGGCCACCTCCGGGCTCTCCCACTGGGAGGCATTGGGAAGGTGTGAGCACCTGTTAGAAAGTCGGAATTGATCAAAGTGTCTCTTCTACATTTCTCTCAACATTTTCCTGCCTGTTTTAGCATTTAAATTTAACAAAGACAAAAAAAAAGTAAATAAATAATCGCATGACACTATGACATCTTATTGTATAAAAGCTCAATTACTTTTTCTTTGCTCTGGTTTCCTTTATTTCTGTTTATTTCTGTGATTTAAGAATCTTTCCTTTTATTTTTGCCATATTCAGACAGTTAGATAAAGTATTACGGTTAAGTCCAAACAGATGGACCCTGCCTTCTATGTGTCTTTATGTGAACATTTTGATGCTATTTGTCTTTATTTGTTGCCTACTTTTGTATTGTTGAAAAACTTTCTCTTTGTAAGAATACCTAGTGTTTACCACAAGAAAATAAACTGTTTTGTTTTTTTTTAATTATTATTATCATTATTATTATTATAATTTATTTAGTCAAAAGATTCAATAAACTGATATCATCTTCATAAAACAATGAATTCAACATGTTAATTAGTCGCTTATTGTTTATACGGACATTCATTACTGTAGATAACCCCTTCCTCCGTCTGTCTCGTTTTAGTTCCATGTTTAAATAAAGACATAAGGACTAATGGATGATGATAAAGTAACACCGGAAAATGTGTCGGACGTTGCACAGCAGGACCTTATAATGTCTTTGCTGCCTTTTCTAATGGGAGCTAAATCTAGAAGTCAAACAAAACAAGGATGTCCTTAGATCGCGGTATATTTTTGGCTTACCTGGTGCGGGGAAGCTCACAGAAGTACCAGCTGATTTTAGGGACCGGATAACCTGCAGCGATGCACCGCACCTGTCCATCAACTGGCCCCTCCTGGGCGATGATAACAGGCTTACCTTAAAGACAAAAATGAACTTTATGAGAGGTTTAATAATGCTTTAGTAATCTTCATCTTCTATCTACAGGAATCTCTTATATAAAGCTGTATGTGTAGGTTTAATGGTACGTTTACTGCATTGTTTTATGGAGGGGCTTCTTTGTATAACTGAATGAGATGAACACCAAAACAAAGATCCTAAGTGTTACTTTCATGTACAAACTTTCAGAAATTTAGCTTGAATTATGAAACAAATGAGTGGACTACTTACTGTTGACGTAAACGTGGAATAAACGATCAACAGACGCATCTTCATGATTGGCTGAGAACTTATAGATCCCGCCCTCTGAGCCAAGAACCCGCACCAGTCTGAGCTCGCTGATGTATCTGATTAAACAAACACAGCATTATAAACATGAACATAGAGTCCCGCGGGGCAGTTCTGGCGTGCCGTTGGCTCAGCGCACCTGTATTTACGGTGGTGAACTGTGATAACGTGCTCTGTTGTGTTGAGGAGATGCTTGCCGTTGAAAGACCAAGACAGGGACTGGGGAGCAGGATGGGCGTCAAATTCCACTCTGAGGCTCAGGCTTTCCCCTTCTTTTATATCTGCCTGAACAGGATCCGGACCTCCTATCATAGTTATAAACCCCTGATCTGAAAAACAGGGAGAGATTAAACTGTTGAGAAAACAAAGACTTTGAGCTTCATGCTTAAGCTCAAGTCAAACCGTAACGAGAGTTACCCGACTCATCGAGTTTAGAATAAACAAATGCAAATGGCATGTACTTAATAACATGAACTATAGCTTTAAACTGCTTTATCAGAGTGCTGTTGTTTCTGGTGACGTACATGAGATCACCTGTGTTTGTGCACACACAGATATATAATAAATAGTTATTAGACTTCTCTTTATATTGAGTTATAGAACTTTTTCAGGCACATAAACCACTCAAAGCACTTTACACTACAAGTCATAGTCACACAGGAAGAATAGCTGTATTGCAATAGCTAATGGAGATCAAAATAAATACAAATACAAATACACACACTCATTTCCAGATAGGCACCTGCCTTGCCCAAGGACACTTCAGCATGCAGTTGGGGAAGTCTGGAATTGTTGGAAGACGACTGCTCTTTCACCTGAACTACAGGCGTCCAACACAAGAAAATAATCCACCTTACCAACTTTAAGACTTACCGCGTACGTCCAGCTGCAGCGCCGCGTCACTGCTGCCTCTTTCATTGTGGGCGTGGCAGCGGTAAGTGCCTGAGTCTGATTGGTCGACGGCCGTAATGAGCAGCGAGGTGGAACGCTGATAGCCACGGAAACCAGACAGGATGTGTGATTTCTGGGATTCATCAGGATGCTGCAAATCATGAGCAGACGGGTTATATACCAACAGGTGTTGCATCACTTGTACTATAGTAGCTTTAAATCGTGCCAAGCTTTTAATTCATGAAATCTGAGTAAACAAAACTTTCTCAGATTTGTCCTCATTTGAAACAAGAACCTAGAAGTTCCAGCTGTCGCTAAATGCAGAACGAAACTGTGGAAGTACAGTATGAGAACAAAGCAATAAATGGGAGAAATAAAAAGGATTTCTTTTTAAAATATTTGTTCAAAAATGCAAATAAATCTGTGTAAATCTGTATGAAATGCCTGATTTCACATGAAAGTTCCCTTTAATGTCATTTAATGCTCACACCTGCATGATAACATTTACAGTTTCTACACAATTTTTACCTAAAGGTTTAAGCCAGAAAATGTCAAAAACACATAACAAGTAAAAGGAACTTTAGGACACAGTAGCAGAAATCTGTGTCTTTATGTTGTATCATTACTAATCCTCTTTTTTTATGTGCTTTTATTGTCTAATAAATATCACGTAGCACTATCCTCATGCATTAGTACTGTCTTAAACTCAAAAAACTGTTTGCATTATGAGGCATAACAGTGTGTTTGACATTCAGACAGTCAATCCCCCTTTGCTTAAGGAACTGCATACAAATCCCTAACATCAATCTTACCGCTGCTGAAGGAAAGTCCCACTTAAGACTGAAGTCCGGGTTGACATTGGTGGAGCTACAAGTCAGGTCAAACTGCTCTCCTGTCTTTAGGATAACGGTGTCTTTCTGGGACAGCGTGATCACAGGGCGCAACTCTGGCACTGGATCAAGAAACACAAAGCCAACACTGTGATAACATCATAACTAAACCACAACGCTGTCATCATTACTGTTTTAATAACAGTGTTTTAATAACAGCGTGCATTAACTGTTCTGCTCTTGTTACATTAGTTAGTCAGGCAACAACACCAACCAAGGTGAAAAGTATTAACAATCATTTTAATGTCTAAATTGGAAATATGTTTATATTAAATTCCATTTCATCAAAATGTGGACTGTCTGAGTGATATGTAAAGACGAACACGTCAAACGACTATTGTGTTTATACACCAAGACAAATAACCTTGTGCAACCAGTGTTTCACATTTACATGATGGCACACAAAAGTGTGCAGTGTGTGAATATGCAAACAGTATGCACATAAACAACACGATACATTTACCACATTATATGCAAAAGTCGAGTCACTTGTTGTAATTTGTCCTGCGGTAATTCTGCTTAACCTCAACACAGCCTTTATGCTTGGTTGCACAGCTTTGTCCGGTGTTGGCCCCTCCCTCCCACATGTCTCCTTTCCCTCTTCATCAGTCAGAAGGACAAAAACATACTCCCCCCCGCCTACACCACGCCTCCACCTTGTCTCCTTTTACTCTTGAATTGCAGACAGGACTGCAAGTGCTGATGGAGTACAAAGGACACAAATGCATTTTTTCCACTGACATCAATTTTAAGTCCACCTCTCAAAAAAGTCGAGACTTTAACCTTGTTACTTGTTTAATCTCCTTACATGACCTTTGAGCACAGTAGGTATTATTATTGTTGTTATGGATTTGAGCTTTAAATCTGCAGGAAACCACCTACAGTTTTAGCAAAATACAACCAGACAAGGTCAGTATGTTTAATGTGGAAGATAAGGGGAACAGATCCTACCTATTTGCTGATGGGGCTTTACTGGTGTGCTTGAAGAAAGTAATGTAATTAGAAGCTAGCATAAGCTTTAAGGAAAAGTTAGCATATTGATGGAGAAAACCAAAGCAGAGCAAGGAAGTATGGCTCTCAGCTGAGCTAACAAAGAGACTCAGCAGTGGCAGTGATCAGGAGTTAGCCAAAGACTTAGCTTAGCTAGCTTTCAGCTGAGAAGTTAGCTAAATCAGCTGTCTTGGCCAATGGAACCAGAAGGTATTAAGGAGCTAAGAGAGCTGATGTTTGGCTTGGCAAATTGGGAGTTTGAAAGTTCAGAATACATAGAAACCCTGAGCTATCCAAGGAATCAGCTGAGCTAGCGCTTAAGACTATTACATACCCCACAAGCACAGAAAACTTATAGCTTGAAGTGGAAAAAAACACCTCAAGAAAGGTTGAACAGTTTAAAGGAACAGCCCCTCCCCACAGCAGATGAAGTTTCTTGTGAAAAACTAAATTATCAGGCCAAAATTCATTTTGCCCTTGTTCTTGCCACTTCAAGAACAAAGTTCTCTGTTCTGGCAGAGCATCTGACAAGCTCTAGCTAGCTAAGGAGCTAGCCAAATTAGCACTAGGCTTTAGCTACGTAAACCAACGTTTTCAGGCAAATGGTGCATTTTGTATTAATGTGAATAGCAAGTGAATAGAATAACATTCTCATGCTTCCACTTAGGGGGTGTAAGAAAATAGTCAAATTCTGAAATATTGCAATATTTTGATTGACAGTATTATATCAATTCCAAAGCACTGTATCAATTTTTTTTTTATGAACAATGGATGTTTACTGATCTTGCACAAAAAGAACAAGCGTTTTATTTATTCAGTAGTGAAAGGTAGATCCCTGTGTTCTAATTCATTACGTTGTTACGGCTTTGAGTTACAATTTTCTTACCATTAAATTTTAGTAAAGTAAAATTACAATATATCGTCTCGCTTATAGTATTGCAATCTATCTTGCCCTCAAACTGTGATACATATCTTACTGCCAGATTCTTGCCATTATCGACCCCTACTTTCACTTTCATCCAACCTGTCATCATATGCTTTACTATTGGACTGCAGGTGATTTTTCCCATTGTATGATTGAATGTTTTAAATATACATTTTTAAAAGAACATAAATACATGATTGTTTTAGGGGTCTGTTAACTGACAGAGGGGTGCTTTAATTATGTTCAATGTACAAAATACACATAATTTATAAGAATCTTGTGTCCAGTTTTTGGGCATGTCATCTCTATAGATGATTATGATCACATAGACTAATTTGTTGTTACAATACAGACACGTCAACCTCAGTCTACTTTGTGTTATTATATGAGACTGAAAGGAATGAGTGTGCATGGCTGCAGTTTGCGTAGTTTTTCCAACTAGGCCTGTTGCTTTAATTGTGTTAGCAAATTATCGTACAGTGATGCAATTATATTAACTTCCTGTGTTGTCTGATAATTTGTTTGCATTTATGTTTCTTTCTATAAATTATTTTATAAATTCTAATAAACATCATGCTAGACAAAGCAGCAAGATTCCATATAGATTCACAGTATGGTAAAAGGCTGCAACCTGATCGCTCACCTAATAATTCAAATAAAAGACTGAAAACTCATTATTTCAGCATTTTGGAAAAAATGACCTGCATTCTTTAGTCTGCTCTCTGTGTACAAGTTCATCATGAGAGGAACTCAGGTGGTTTAGTCATACAGAAACATAAACATGCACAGCAGCAGGTAAGTACACATGGACTTGGTTTTAAGACCTTGTTTATCAAGACTAAGCTAAAAACAAAAAGATTACTCTTTGTAACCCTTTGTGCAACCTTCACTGCTAATTCAATGTCAGTGTATGTGAGACTTCAGATTGCCTTATTTAACCTCTTTAACTTAATACATGTATTGTTCAAATGTGGCTGCTCAGTACCCCAACAGAAACCAGGCAGCTACATAAATCAATAGGAGACACAAACATCTAGTATTCCAGAGGCAAATGCTTTCCTTTTCCTTTCCCCACCTTAGTGGATGTGTGTTTTTAGTTAATCCTAGAGCAGATCCCTTCTTTTCTTCTACTTTTTTTTTTTTTTTTTTAGTAAAGATGGCTTCTTTCCTAATAACACCTGCCCATAGAGTGTTTGCTGCGTTCCTTCTCATCCTCCCTTTTCCGCTTCATTAACACTTACGAGACAAATCTAGTGTAGCTATGCCACATGGAACACTGGTATGTAACACTTTTACAGACCTGAACCATACATCTCACTTCTGTCAAACATCACATCGCTCACCGAGTCGAACGTCCACAGTGTACTGGCTTGACATCACTTTGACTCCGCCGAGCTGACCCACACATACGTAGCAGCCCTCGTATTCCTTTCTAGCGTTGCTGATGATGACGCCTTGCTGTAGGTTGCTGCGGTAACTCATGCCAGAGGGCAGAGGTCGTCCATCACAGGTCTCCAATGTCAAGTTGGTGACCTCGGGGTCGGTCACAAGACATGGAATGGTGCAGTTCTCACCTGCTCGCACCAGAATGACATTCACCATGGTGCGCTGGAAAGCATTATGGGGGTCTAAGGAGATGAAGGACAGAAGAAACTCTCAGTGTCTGTAGCCAATCGCAAGCCTCCAACCAAGCCTTGAACACCCACCTTTCACGTAAACATAGATCGAGCTGTGTTCTAACGTGCTGTTGTTGACACACACATAACGACCCATGTGGTAGTTCTGCACTGCCGACAACCTGACAGACGCCACTCCACCCTCCTCCACCTCTCCCTCGAGCCGCCGTGCCTTCTCCCTCTGCCACCTCAGCTTGGATGGGGAACCAGACGTTGTGGCATTGTCATGGCAACGTAACTCCAGCTTCCCCCTCTTGGGAACCACTATGTGAGGCCCACTAGGGGAAATGATTGGCTCAGACCACACTGGAACAGAGGGCAAACCGTATGATTGATGCATGCTCGACTTGGATGATACTTCATAAAAGCTGTCATGCTTACGTAACTCCAGCTTCCCCCTCTTGGCTAGGGATGGTTAGCATCCCTTAGTTATGCTGCTATAGGTTTAGACTGCTGAGGGACATTTCCTGATACACTGAGCTTCTTTCTTTTTCTCTTTATCTCTTTCTTTTACCCCCCCATAACAGTGTTGCATCATTAACATGTATGTCTCCTGTCTCAGCAGGTCTCCCTGGCCGGGAGTAGCAGTTCCTGTTGTCTGTTGTCTTTCTGTCCTCTTCCCCCCACACAGCAGAGGCAGATGGCTGCCTGTCCTGAGCCGGGTTCTGCCGGAGGTTTCCTTCCTGTTAAAAGGGAGTTTTTTCCTTCCCACTGTTGCCAGTGTGCTTGCTCAGGATGGGAGATTGAGTTGGACTCAACTCAATCTGTTGGTTTCCTTATATAGGCTATTATGAGTTGGCTTTCATTATGTTTTCCCCTCTGTCTGTAAAGCGTCTTGAGATGGCATTGCCGTGATTTGACGCTATATAAATAAAGTTGAATTGAATTGAATTGAATTGAATGCTTACAGACGGTGCAAATATCCAGACTATGTGGACTAATAAAGATGATTATTCTTATAGATGTGTTCTCAGATGATCTAATTCATGCTTTCTGTTATTTAATTAATAACATATCCTAGAATTAGATTAGGCAAAAAAAATAGTCATGAGCTTGCTTTATGTTTGGCCCTTAGATACAATCAATGCAAATGTTTTATCCTTAACTGCCCCTTTAAGCTGGAAAAGTAGCAACAAATCAGTGTTTGCATTACTGCTTGAGCTGCCAAAACATCCAAATAATCTGTTTTACTTTCTTTTAGTTGACTAATCAATTCTTTGACTGATTGTTTCAGTTGTGGAACAGAGCAGAACCAAAAACAATCAAGGGGTCCTGATGTGATAGTTAAATAGGATGTAATCACTGGCACAGAGCCCCTCAGGACACACTGCTTTCTAACCACCACTGCTCAATTGAACAATCAATAATTATGAGCAATCCTCCTGCTGAGTAATCCTGCATTAAGTCCCTTTTATCCCTCCCCTTCAGATGAGTAAACTCAACTAACATTTTCGTTTCATTTCGACCGCCTTTACCAGGCAGCCCCCAACAAGATCTCCACATGATAAGCATCATTTTTTAAGAACAGGGTTTTCATGTGACTATTATGCCCTCAGGCTGGAGTGGAACTCAAGAGATCAAGAAGCATCTGGATGCTCTCTCTCTGCACAAAAACATCAATAGACTATCAGTGTTAGAGCAGGCAGTGGGCGCATGTCTTCTAGCTGAATATTTGGAAGAATAAGCTGATGATACTAAACAGGCTAAAGGTTTCACGTAAAAACTTGAGGCTGTTCGGTGACTCAATTCAAGACTCTTTACAAAAAAACCAAAAAAAGCTGGAAGATCTCAGCTGCGAGGGCAACGGAATCAGGAAGGGGGCAAAAAAAAAAAAAAAAAAATTGAAATGTGCGCTTTTTTCTTGTTGCTTTGTTCTGGTGCAACCTACTGACTTACATTTCGGATAAGATAAATAATTAATTGTTTCTTCTAACAACCCACGCACAAACATGCACAAGCGTAACCTGCAAGTGTGTGCGCGTGCAAAACTATACGCACACACCTGTTGCCAACAAAATAAGAGGGGGGGAAACCAGTGGTTTGGTTATGCAAATGCTGTCGGATAAGAGCTGAGAAGTTGGTGGCAGCTTGTCAGGACTGCACCGTTTAACATGTTTCCAGGAACTATGTTGAAACTGTCTAAATTCTTTGGAAAGACAAACGAAAGCATGCGCAGTGGTGCGATGTTGCCTCCCTATAATAAAGGACAAAAGACATCAGACATCAGCAAAACACGGAGCGCAAGTTGGAAACGAAGAAATGTGTGACAAATAAGTGGGAGAAAAATAAATAAATAAATAAACAAGAGTGCTTGAGATCATTATTATTATCAGTCCAACTGAACAGATCAATAAAACAGATGTAAACGGACGAGAGACGGTCGTAATAAAGTGTGTGTTGTCAACTAAACATGAACTTGGATGCTTTTCTTACCTGTTAGTAGCAGGAATATGAAACAGGAGGCACAAACAAGCCAGTGGTACCTCATTATTAGGCGGTCTTGACAGCCTTATATTCTACTCCATGCGTTTCAGGCGCAGAAAGAACCATCCCGTGCTGACAAACAGCAGATCCCATCCAGCAGAATGACACACAACAAACACCTCCAACAGAAACGAGCGCACTGACACAAAGATCCTGCAGGCTCCGACTCCCTCCGATGGAGCTCAGTGGCGTTTAAAGAAACAGTGCAGCACCTCTCCTCCGTCCTCCTCAGGACGTCTGCCACTCCTTTCCATCTGTCCCGCATTGGCTGGACACCCGCCAAAGGTGGTGAATCGGTTATTACCCGGAAACAAGGATGGGTTTGCGTCCCAGCTTCTCTTACAGTCATTGCAGTGAAGACAGATCTAGGAAGAATTCCCTTACACGCTGTATTGCTGAGATATAACCGGGAAACAATGTTCTGTTAATCAAGAAGATCATTCATTTTCATTCAAAACACTGCAGAATACTTTGAATTGGTGCACATTATGGATTGGGACAGTATCCTGCAGTGATGATGACAACTATTATTGGTTGGCAGGATTCTCCCTGCAGGTGCTATTTGAGTTTGAGATCCTCATCATGGTCTCACGTTTCCCTGATCAACATTACAGTCTTCTCACTTTTCCCTGATTTGACAAGCCCGGCAGGAGTCAGCCATTGTGTAATGTAGTGATGTGCAGAAACTTTGAGGGGAAACTTGATGAGGAGATAAGCCTGAAAATATTTTCCAGCTGCCAACATGAATGCAGAAACTTGTTTGGACTCATGTTGTTTAGGAGTAAACATAATTTCCCTCATCACCAAATGTCCTATTTGTATCCTAAGTTTTGTCTCCTATGTATGAATGGAATGACAAAAATTAGTCACTTTAACTACTGATTTTCACTTAAACTACTGAATTTCTACTCATGAAAAATAGATTCAACTCTTTTTTTTCTTCTAATTTTCATTTATTTAATTTAAGGAATTAATGTATTTGCCTAAAATAAAACCTTTTACTTCTCTTGTTTCATTCACCCAAGATGCCTCAGATGCCATTGGTGTATATGGAGACTGTTAGTTTTCTTGCATATTCAGATGTTCAGGACATTAGGATCGAAAACTGAAGGCTAATGAAAGTCCAGACTATCAGAGGATTTGCATGTGATGAAATGATCCAATATAAAAATCCAGTCTGTCATCTAGTTTTTCTCCTCTTCTTCTTTTTTGGACACAAGACTAGATTAATGAACACTGCATTTTTACACACAGGAGCCTCACATTTAATAGATGAAATTGTCTACATGTTGAGGTTGAAGTGGCTAAGCGATATTTTACACACATACCTGCCAAGATGGAGAGCAGAATTCAAACATCCAGACATATTATTTCAGGACATATTCAATTAAGGTTAAAAATGACGTGGTCAACCAGATGATTAAGCTTGGGTAAATAGCCACATCATTTTAACCCCACAGAGCTTTATAGGGCATCTTTGATGCAGTACATACAGTTTCTGGGACATTTTGCATCACTTTATGGTAAAAATTGAGCAAAACTGTTGAAGAGAGTCTATACTTGTCTTCCGCCCCTATTTAGATACCAGGAAGCAGAAGATTACACTATACCAATTTTGACATAGGTACTACATCATACAATTGGGCAAATATCCCAAAAAAGTTTAATTTTTTTAAAATATTTTGTTAAAGGGTCAAATAAAGACCTCATGCTAAAAGAAAATTAGACTTTCCTTACCCCTTTTTCATGGGTCAGTCTTCAATGAGTTTTAAAAAAAAAAAAAGTTTTTATGTTTATGTTTTATGTTTTTTTTTTTTATGTTACTCAAGGTTCTCTTAAAACAGACCCCATCAAATCATCCTTTTTCCCATTTACTGGCTGCCAAGTAGCTACCGCACAGGAGCTAAACTCTCCTGACATCGTGCAAACAAAAATCAAATGTTCTAGTGGAATACATTGCTTTGAAAGTTGTGTTGGATGGCAGGAAAAAATACAGGTCTAGTATTGATCAGAACAGTTAAAAATGGTTGGAAATGTGCCACATTTAGCAGCTTGCTAATTTCAATCCATTCTGTGTTTTCTTGGGAGAAAGACCTTTGTGGTCATGTTGAAAATAATAAAATATTTGTAAAGATGCTGCATTTTTATTGAATTAATCCAGCTATACATCTGGAAAAACTTTAGATGCATGGATTCCTTCGATACCTCAAGCTACAATGATAATACTTGGGAAGAGTTCAGTAGCAATGCTGGAGTCTATTAAAGACAAAAATATATTTATTAGCATTTCAAATTTCTTTTTAGGGTTTTCTAATATGTGACAATGTAATAATTTATGTGAATGCCTTACTGGCCTTTCATGTGAGGATCTTTATGTGTTGGAGTTTACATTTGATTGGCATTTTTTCGTTGGTCCATGTTTGTGTCTTTTGTTCTGTTGATCTGGAGAAATATCTGAGAAAACACTGAGATTGTTGTTGTATTTCTTACATGCATAGCCTTTGCTGCATTGCCCTACAGCTGTTCATGCCTCTCTCAGCACATGATAGCAGAATGAGGCTAAACAAAGCAGAACAGATGCACAACGTTGCTTTCAAAGACTTTTTTGTTTCTTTTTTAGCCTGCATTGGTTTGTGTTATTTCTGTAATTATTTGGGAAAAAAATGTGACTAGTAACAGTGGTTTTAGTTCAACATCACTCCTTCTGGAAGTCTTGCAAAGCTTGTTTTCCTTATTCCTATGCAAAAGTGTCAAGTGTCTGGTCTTTACAGATAAGTGGAACAACAGTCTGGGCAACCTTTGCCTGCTGACTGAGTGTGTGTTTTCAGTTATACATATGCACTTTTCTGGGAGTGTGTGTGTGTGCTTCAGAAAGATGTTTTGGATGAGAGTAGTGGTTGAAAATTATATTTCAGCATGTGGTACATATTTGTGATTATTTGTGAATTTTTAAGCTATTTGAACAAAGATGAGACAGCAGTTTTTTGTCACTAAGTTATATAAATCAGCATTATTTCTAAGACGGGGCTTTTTAATTCGATTGAATTAAAAGTCTAAATCTCTTCATCTAACAATCTTAACCCAATCATGAAATGAGAAGGAAAAGAAGAAATTAGCCGTGTGCTATGCTAACAGCTCTGATGATGCTAGCAGCGAGCACCAGTTTTCCTTAGCTAGCAAATGATAGCTAGCTGTTATTGTTTTTTTTAGCTTGACCTTAACTCGGAGAGTTAGCAGTTAACCCCTGTTTTCCCTGTCTTTTGCCTTTTTCCCCATTCAGCTAAAGTTTTCCTTGAATATTAACTTAATATGTTGGTTTTTATGGCATATTCAAAGTAGCCTAGCATAACTGTTGTCGCTAATCTTCTATGTCTAACAACCGGCAAACTTCGCCTTCTGACATTGCAGTTTTCTGTAATTGCAAGGTTAATGATAAACGGACTGTACTTATATAGCGCTTTTTCAGTCATATTGACCACTCAAAGACTGCATGTCACATTCAGCCTTTCACACACACACTCTTGTACCCCGATAGAGACATCAAGGTGCAATCTGAGGTACAAGCACACTTAGTAACATTCAAGGTATCATTGATGGCTGATTTCGCTCAAGATATAGCTTTGAATGCATAACAAAAACATCTTATAGACATGTTAACAATGTTAAAAGTTTATTTTTAGCATAGAGTGACTTTAACTCTTCACTATGCAGTTGTGTCTGGAAAGCTTCTGTTGAATATTTTGACTGTAGACAATAGAAAGCTGCACCTCTGGGTGTCCAAGTACAATCCACCTGTTCACCTGCTTGTTGCCCAGCTGTCCATATGCTTTGTGAAGATGTCACTTGCTCTGTGCTTGTGTACAAGTGTGTGTCCAACAGGATCATCCATATGTCTACTATCCACTGAGTTCGCATGTCATTTGAGCAGTTTTTATGCCTTCCCTGTTACATTATTCATTATTGAGGTGAGCGTCCGCATCAGATCTGGGCTGACTCATTCTGACTTTGCGTGCATGTGTCTGGACCCGCAGTGTGACTCACTGGGTGCTTTTAGACGGATGAGGACAGCAGTCTCATTGAGGGCAACAGAGGTTTTATAAAAGAAAAATAGCCACTCAGATTAGATTACGTAATAAAAAACATTCCTCCTGCTCCTCATTCCCTCCTCTCTCTTTTTTCTCTTCCACCTTCTCCTCCCTCTACCCCTCCTTTCTCCTCTTCAGTGACGCATACGCATATATCCTAACTCAATCACCTACAAATGGAGCTATCTTCACACCCGCGGGAAGGGAAGTACACCTTTGACACACAAGTTGGAGAGGAAAACCTGCACACACACACACACACTCACGCCTAACTCAAAGAACAACCTCATCATTTCTGCTTTTGATGGTTGGGTACATGCTCAGCATTACGTTGTCTTTTTCTTTTTATTGTAATGCAATCCAACTCTTTCCTCCACCTTTTATCTGGGTATTAAAACCTGATATCTGTGTTCATTTGTCTTGCTCTTCTTTAATACCGTAGAAGCAAGAGAGATTTCTTTCTTCTTTTTTTTATCTTCTCTGTGTGGTTGTTAAGTGTCCATCCATGTTTCTGTTGTCCTGGTTCACATTTCACTCATTAGCCATGACACAAATAGATGAAAATACATACAGTTGTGCTCATATGTATTCATCCCCTTTCATTAAAGAAAAGGCTGAATTTACAACAGTCACTCAAATAACTGGAGACTTAAAAAAGGAACAATAACTAAAAATGAGCAAAAATATAATTTAGTAATATAAGACACTGTTTTTTCATTTAATTGACTTGAAGAAAGAAAAAACAAACAAACAAATAAATTGGTCCTGGACAAATTAGAGCATTTTTTTTTATTGAACAGTGGGACAAAATACCTGTCAACAGGTGCAGAAGTCTGACTGAGAGGAACAGAAAACACCTGACTGTAGCGGAAACAAATGATTGTTCACAAAATATTAGTTTATGAGTGGTGTAATATGTAATAAATTATCTTATTTGTTTGCTTTTTAAAAAAACATTTCTATTAAACCAGAATTAGAAAATAATGTTATGATTTTAACAAAATTTTTATTTATTATTACTTTTGTCAATTTCAGCTTATTTTACAGGCAGCTGTTTTTTTCCTTCTTTATTGAAAGGGTATGAATAAATATGCACAACTGTATTTTTTATATTCTTTTGGAGTAGTGATATACGACGTGGAACGTACTGTAGATTAGTTTTAACCTTGAAAGACAACAATAACAGATAGGAGCATCTCTTATCAGACTTTGATGGGAAACTGCTGCCCAGTTGGCAGAGCAAAGCATTGGTAATTTTTGCATGACAAAGCTGTATTTTTAGGATGAGACAGCTCTTTAAACTATCAGTGCAACTGCATCTATGACAGTTTGAGCTGTTCTGCAGTCATAAAAATAAACAGAGCGAATTAATGGTGGAGCATGCTGTCGCACATGGGACCAGCAGGACAGTGGCAAAACAACACCAAGGGGGAAAAAAAGTCCAGTGATTTATTGCAGGAAGTGAAAACAAGCTTCCACCTGGTTAGACTCCATCTGCCTAACCTCTAAATGTGACAGAGGAAGGAACGTTGTGCACGTTGCAAGAGCTTTTCCAGTCTGCAGAAAGCGCTGCATCACAGCAGTGAGTGGTTTGCTGCTTCTGTTGCTTCTCGACAAGCTAAGCTGGCTGTTTTCAGGCTTTCTGCCTAGCTAAGCAGAGTTGTTGCTGTATACAGCCTCATATTTAACAGACAGACTTACAAAAATGGTCTCAGCCCACTTATCTAATCCTTTCCCAGGAAAGAAAAAAAGTCTGTTTTCCCCCCAAAAAATACATTTTTGCTTGTAAATTGTGTATGAATTTAATTTCTCAGTCGGAATTACATCCTTTAGAAAAATGTCTTAATCACATTTGCAGCAATTACCTCATTCTGTGAAGTCTTAGCTGTAATTAGACATGTTAGTGTTGACAACAGATGGATCAAAACAAAGGAGCAGGAACAGTTAGTAAGCTGTCATGGCATGGCACTGCTGAGATAACCATATGTTTGATCCAAAGAGATGATGTGGATTGAAAATGTGCCAGCACACATATCTGTGGAAGCTAATATCAGCGTGTGTAATTACTGATAGCCCAATGATCGCCCTCTGTCTGGATAAACCCGATTAGCATCGACTAGGCTGTAAGTCGCCCTAATCCACCGTAAGGAGAGAGGGATGGACGCAGGGAGGGAGCGTGGAGCCAACAACACACAGAGATGGGGGGGGGCACAGAGGGTGAAGGGGGAAAACAAAAAGAAAAATAAGGCAAACCAAGTGGATAAGGCTGACAAGTAAAGAGATAAAGAAATGAGGAAGAAAGAGAGGAAGAGGAGGAAAAATAGACAAATATCTCTGCAAAGATAACGACACATGAATTTATGATTTTTCTATAGTTTTAAACCTGAACTACAGCCAGTTCATTTATACTTATTTCACTATACTTTACGTTGTACAAACATTGTTATAAACTAAGGTGGTCATATAGTTATGGTATTTGTGGTCTGGGTGACCTATTTACCCAGATATGGAGGGAGCCTGATCCTTGTAAGATGCCTGGAAAGGTTACCTTGAGCCATCCAAAGAATACGTCAGTAATCATCTAATCTTGGTTTCGAGGTATTATCTGTCTGTTTGACACATGTTGATGAAACTTGAAAAATATACAAAACACTGACACCTAGCCTCCCAATACCAGACATTCATTCATTCATTCATTCATTTTCTTAACTGCTTAGTACTATTAAAGACACACTCCAGAACTTTTTCCATTTTCCCATCACGCGCCTGCTATTAATTAACTAATTCTGCATCCATCTTGCATCCTGCCCGACCTGTTAGCTCTCTACAGCCAGCAAAAAGACGATTTCACGATGAGTCTTGTTCTGTCTCTTTCTGTCTTTTAATCTTCTTAAAATCTTCTTTCTGGAACAGTTTCCCTCTTTCTGTGAGGTCTGCTCAGACTTTAAGTGGTTTTAAATCTCTTTTGAAAACTCATCTTTTTATGTTGGCTTTTAACAGGAGAGCAGGAGCACTAGGTCTTCTCTGTCTTATTTTGTCGTTTAACTATTATGTTGTCTTTATTTTAGTGCTTTTAACGTTGATTTATTTTATTTTACCTGTACAGCACTTTGAGGTATGTGAAAGTGCTCTACAAATAAAGTTTGATTGATTAATTTATTGATTGATTCTTGCGTTTCTTTGCTAATCAGTGATGTTGTGTGTTTAAAACAACCAGTTCCTTATTTATACCATTAAGCAAAACTCTGCTGCAACGTCATGCAGCATCCCGGATGTAAAAGTTATAAAGTGCGTTTTCTCAGCCTTGAAACGCTGCAGGGCAGCAGCGGCTCTAGAAATGCACATGATACATGTGTATCATGGTACTGTGTCATCTAATAAGTCTGGGATGCAGAATTTTAGGGTCAGAAAGTTACGTAGTGCCTCTTTAAGGGTTGTGGGGAAGCTGGAGCCTATCCCTGCAATCACTGGGCGAGAGACATGGTACACCTGGACAGGTCACCAGTCCATCACAGGGCAACATCAGACAAAATGTTGTCAATAACTCAATTCCCTTTGGTGCTTTCATACAAGTATACTGGGTCAATGATAGTGGTCTAATTAAAGGCTATGTAGAACTCCAACCACAGCTTGACTCAGTACTGAGTGCTGATGGAGGCGAAATCTCTCTGCCTCAAAAGGGTTGCCTTTGTTTTGTCGCCTGCTTTTGGATTTCCCTCAATCTCTACTTGTTATGATACTTTTTAAGCACGTAAAAGATCTACAAAGTTAGAAAGTCCACTCCTAAGGTAGTTATTTATCCCACCAACGACAGCTCTACTAAGACACTTTAATATGTCTAGCTTATGGCTTGTTTGAATGTAGCTGACTCATATGTTTTGAAAAGTCCACCGACAGAAAAATGGGATCTTCAGGGGGTGGGTGGGACCTAAAACAGTACCAGTGTAGAAGTGGAAGACCTCTATCCATCCACAGATTTCAAAAGCAAACAAGTGAAGGACAAAACATAGATTTTCTACCTGAACAGAGCCCAAAGCAAAGGTGCTGCAAAATGCAACAGTGTCTAAAAACAGCAATCCAAAGAACCTCCAGGAACAAACCAACAGACAAGCAGAAAAATAACTCTGATGAAGAGTAATAAAAAAACAAAAAAACCCCAAAAACATAGAAATAAAATAAACAAATGATACCTGGAGAAACAAATATCAAGAGGCTAAAAGAAAGGTGCCGAAAATGGAAGCTGGAATCTGCAGACAGGTGAAAAAACACAAGATGGGAACACATCTTTAAAAAAAGGATCATGTTTTCCATTGTGTAGCATCCTTTCTCTAACACCTGTAAATATCCCTGTGTGTGATGTGAGAAGCTGGAGTTTTAGAAGATATATGTAGTTCCACTCTTTAGGATTTTAGTTGTGATGCTGCTGGATCTTTTGTTTCAGGATGCTCCAAGTGCTTTGTCTGGGTGAAAGATCTGGACTGCAGGAGACCAGACCAGTTCAACATCCAGACTGAGAAGCCATGCTGTTGCCATGGATGTCATGTCACCTGCACTTTGCAATGTAGGACGATTCAGGATTTACTTCTAGGAGATGCGATGCCAAAAAAATCAACTCTGAACCTTGATTTGACGAAGTTCACACGAGGGAAGAGAGGAGGATGAGGTTTTAAAGAAAGAGCTGGAAGAAAGTGGCCCCAAATGAGGGATAAAAATAAAAAAAGAGAGAAAAGACAGAGAAGAAGTAACCAATACTGGGAGAGACGAGTTAGACGGAGACAAACTGAATAAAATAAATGTAATTTCCATGATCAGTTTAACTGAGAGACCATTAGCATCCCTCTCTGATGTCCCTCTGAGTGTGTGTGTGTGTGTGTGTGTGTGCGCTGTGAAGTTACGAGGCAAAAAAAATCTCACACGTATGATGTGATACAGTAGATGCTTACGATATGAAACCCCATGAAGAAAAAAAATCAATGAACTCATAACTATAATATTACAGCCACCCCCTTCTCCTCCATGCGAGAGTACACACTGCATGTTTTCTCATGATTTTGTCTCAGCACCAGACATATCAGCGTGTGTGTGTAGATGTTGTTTATGCCTCTGTGTGTAATCACAGCTATAGTGGATGGAGAAGAAGAAAAGAGTGAGAAAACCCAGAGATTTCCACGTCTTTGACTGTAAAGCCAAAGAGCTCCTAATTAACTGGTCAAATGCCATAAATGCATTAACAGTCCTCGTTGCATTAGCCGGCAACTTCTTGTGCAAAGACAAAAGCAATCGTAAGAGTCAGTTTACTGAGAAGCTGTTGTCTGATACTAAAGAAAGGATCAAGTATAACTGTCTGGGTGCAATATGGGAGTAATGGGAAAAACATAAAAAAAAAAATAGCATGGATTCTTCAAAACGAAAGACTTTGCTTGACACCAGCAAATGCAGAATCTGGTTTGCTGATACATGTTTGTATAACAGTGTTTGTCAACCGTGACACCCAAGTGTGCTGTGAGAAATTATCCAATTTCACCTAATTAGTCTAAAAAGCACGTCTGTGTTCATCCAAACAGGCTCAGGTGAAAATCCCTTCATCTATGTGTTTATCTGATTTCTATTCAAGAAACTTTGACAAGATGGATTTTATATTATTAATAGAGACTTAAAAAAAACAAAACATTTTGCTTTGTTGTGTGCCTTGTGACTCTTCAGTGAAAAAAATGCACCTTGGCTAAAAAAAAAAAAAAAAAAGGTTGAAAAACATTGTTGTATAAGATATGCTGCAAAGATGATGTGAGAAAACTTTGGGTTTTTTGAAAGTTAAGTGTGTGGAATTAAATAAAATGACCCCAAGCGGTAAGAGCCACTAAGCTGTTTGTAAGGATGCACTCTAAGGTCAGCAGAGAAAGCTGCTTTTCACCGCTCTGGATTTGTGAACAAAGCTTTGCTCTTCTGTTGTCTTTTGGAAGATGATGCACTTAGAAATGGAGCTTTTTCCATTTTCATTTAATGTGATGTAGAACTTATTTAGGTTTACCTGCTTGTTAACAGAAATATCTAATTAGCCAATCACATGCCTCAAGCTGAGCATCAGAATGAGGAAGAAAGGGGATTTCAGTGAATGTGGCATGACCTACTAAAGGGTTTATAAACCACCAGCAGCAGTTGTTTGGATGAAAATGTCTTGTTTGTCAGAGGGAGAAAAAGCAGGCTGGTTGGGTGGAGATGATAGACAAGTATTGTCATGTTACCATCCTGTTTCTCCAGTATTTATATTCGTCGCTCACATCTTGCTAAAACCTGCTTCCTGCACCCGTCTGTCTCCTGTCTCTGGATCCTCACATCTCCTACAAACCGTGACACCCATTCAAATCTTTCCCATGATAATCGAGTATCTCCTTTCAGAATTGTTCCTTACCTCACTAGATTGAAGTTCACTCCATAATTCATTAAAATGTATCAAATGATCTGTTTGTGCACCTGCAACAGGAACAGTGACATGAAACTATAGCAAGCAGACCAAAGTACTTTCATAGAAGGATGAAAGCTGTCTACAACTACAGCACCTGAGTTGATTAATATGCATGCTTTGTAACAAAAGAGGATTTTACTGCAGTAAAGCCAACAGCTTCAGTCTCAAGTTTCTTCTCTGGAGCAGTTTACTTAGTTTTTTTTTTACACAGTGTATTGGTATATTTGCTTAGTATTTATTAAGTGAAATACAATAACAATATGGGTTGGCGATGTGGTAAGGCAATGTCGGCACAGGCAAACTCCAAGCTGCTGCGTTTGCACGTGATGAAGGGGGTGACTGGAAACCTCTCCATTTGATCCTTTTATAAGCGATCTGTACTCAGTTAGGTCCAGACTTTGATCATAGCTATTACACTTCCTCCAACCTGAGTATGAGCGCTTGACTTCAGGGAGAAAATGGAGAATTAAAAGTATAAAATGCCTTTTAAAAAAATTAATTTGTCCCCTCCTTAAATAAAATCTTAAATAAAGTCACTTGAAACTGATTAGATTGTGCGATTTGTTGGTGCTGTGTGTCATGAAAAAGCATCAGTCTCATTTTTCTTTATAACATAATCACTTTCATTAAAAAAAAAAAAAAAAACAACCAAAAAAAAAAACCCCAACCCACTTATTATTCCTTTTTAAAGGCAGCATCTGGCTGCACATGAGGCAAAAACAAACAATTGATACTGTATGGTGTATTGTATTGTAATGTCTCAAATTGTATCATGTCAAAATATATCTTATATCAAGTTGTGTATCGTATCTTATTGTATCGTACTATAATGCATCGTATTGTTTCGTGCTGTATCATATTGTCTTGTATTGTATCATATTGTATTGTATTGTATTGTATTGTATTGTATCGTATTGTATCAGATTGTATTGTATCATATTGTATTGTATTGTATTGTATCGTATCACATTGTATCACATTGTATCATATTGTATTGTATTGTATTGTATCGTATCACATTGTATCACATTGTATCACATTGTATCATCTTGTATTGTATCATATTGTAACATATTGTTTCATATCATACTGTTGCAATTTAAATCTTATATTCTATTGTATCATTTCTCATCATATATCTTATTATATTGCATCTAATCATATTGTATTGTATATTGTTATATTGTATCATGTAACAGTTGTTCTCAAACTGGAGAATTAAAAGTATAAAATGCCTTTTAAAAAAATTAATTTGTCCCCTCCTTAAATAAAATCTTAAATAAAGTCACTTGAAACTGATTAGATTGTGCGATTTGTTGGTGCTGTGTGTCATGAAAAAGCATCAGTCTCATTTTTCTTTATAACATAATCACTTTCATTAAAAAAAAAAAAAAAACAACCAAAAAAAAAACCCCAACCCACTTATTATTCCTTTTTAAAGGCAGCATCTGGCTGCACATGAGGCAAAAACAAACAATTGATACTGTATGGTGTATTGTATTGTAATGTCTCAAATTGTATCATGTCAAAATATATCTTATATCAAGTTGTGTATCGTATCTTATTGTATCGTACTATAATGCATCGTATTGTTTCGTGCTGTATCATATTGTCTTGTATTGTATCATATTGTATTGTATTGTATTGTATTGTATTGTATTGTATTGTATTGTATCAGATTGTATTGTATTGTATCAAATTGTATCATATCATATTGTATTTTATTGTATGGTATTGTATTGTATTGTATTGTATTGTATTGTATCGTATTGTATCAGATTGTATTGTATCATATTGTATTGTATTGTATTGTATCGTATCACATTGTATCACATTGTATCATATTGTATTGTATTGTATTGTATCGTATCACATTGTATCACATTGTATCACATTGTATCATCTTGTATTGTATCATATTGTAACATATTGTTTCATATCATACTGTTGCAATTTAAATCTTATATTCTATTGTATCATTTCTCATCATATATCTTATTATATTGCATCTAATCATATTGTATTGTATATTGTTATATTGTATCATGTAACAGTTGTTCTCAAACTGGGGGTCAGGACACCTGTTGACACGTATCCTGTTGAATTGTATAGTAAGATGCAGTATTGTATCGGCTAATATCGTAACATATTTATAACGTATTTGTATCTCATTTATAATATTCCATCATAACCTATTGTAAATTTATTATTATCATCATATATTTTTTAAATTATTATTATTAATCTCCAATGGACACATAACACCTTATATTTGAGAAAGGATGTGTTTTATTCTTTGTTTAACTCATTTAATAGGCTGTCATTGGGAACTCACACACCTTAGTGCTGAACTACAGCCCTAAAGACGAGCCCCTGGACCACCTATAAGCTGCCAATCCTTTAAGACAGATAGAGTAGCTTAACCTGCAATTTAATAGAGCAAGAAATTCAGTTACACTTGTTTACAAAACTCACCCCCAGCTAAAAGCTGATGTGATCCGTCACAGAGATTTTAAAGACATGTAAATTATGATAATTTTGCTTTATGTCCCTGTCTAGTGACCATATATATGTTGGCATTTCCACATACTTTTGGCTCTGTTGCTAATTGTCACTGTGGGAGCCTGGCTGCAGCTGGCTGCAGAGGAATCATGGTGTTAACTATTAATATTCATTGCTCAAGCATCAAAGGATTTAGTCAGAAAAAATTGGAACACAAACAAAGACCTTCTCATAACAATTAATCAGTGAAATAGGAATCTGAGGACTTTGAACAGAAAATGTCTCTGCTGCTTTCTGGTTCAGCATTTTATTTCTTAACATTTTCCTACTCTGCATTTTCTCATAGCTGGCTGAGATAAATTCTGCATAAAAACACTGAAGCTGCATCCTCCAGACGTAACAGTCTTTCATTTAGATAAAGCACAGTTGTTTGTCACATTATCTCTGACACGTACGCAGTGTTGTGAGAAAAAGTCTGTCCTTTGTTTACATAAGAACACAGTTAAGCTCCTCCAGCTTTTCCCATCCATGTTGTTAATCCCTGTGGAGAGAATGCGTGGGTGAAGCGTACACAAAGTAAAGCACAGCCTAGATTACTAATATTGATATGAGTACTGATAATTTTTTGTTAGGTGGAGCTCATGTCCCATCCCATAAAGGTGAGAGATACGTCATCATTTAAAGCAGTGCAGACAATATTTCAAGGTTGTCTCCTAATATGTCAACTATGAAACATTTCTTTGACTATTGTTAATTTGATATGTAGTTAAATCTGGTCCATGTTTGGTCATTTTGACACTTTTCTCAGAGCTCAAAATTAGCTTTAATATCAGTTATGTTGATACGTTAGGCATAAATTCTCCCACTCTTACAGGAAAACAGATGAAAAGATGGAAGCAGACAGATATCCATGGAGCAAACAGGCCCCTAGAGACTTGTAAAAGGCCCCCACATGCTTACAGAACTGAAAGAAACGATACAGAGAGACTGCAGTAAACATAAGTGTTGTTAAGTCTTTTTTAAATGTAATTTTATTTAGCAGTCTGTTCTTTTTTTGAGGGGACTAAATGTATGGTTTTATTGTAATTAATATTGCATTGTTGTTCATTCTGAATATAGTGTTGTTTAATATTCATCTGTGGCCATCTTTAGTGTTTTTGTTTAGCATCTTTCTAAATCTGTTCTGTACCATTTTGCCATGCCATCTTCTTGTTTTGAATCTGCTAAGAGCTCTTTTAAGTCACACATTCGCACCTTTAGGCTATTTGTCACATATGTAATTTACATTTAGAGCACATGTGCATTTTCAGTCAAGATTCAGAGCAAACAGTAGCACTATTGAATGTTACTAATGACCGTCTAATGGCCGCAGATACTCCTGTATACACTTGTGCTGCTGGATCTCAGTGGTACACATGATACCATCTATCAACACACTGTTGCTGAGGTTTAAACATTTTATTGGATTTTTTTCCCCCCCAATCTATCTTTTAACTATACAAAAAAATCCCACTGAGATACACAGTGTCTATAACAAGAGAGACCTGTTAACCTAACACATAATAAGGCGAGAACCAACAGCGAAAACATGTAAACTCCACTCAAAAAGATCCTTCTTTTTACTCCTCATTAGCTGAGGCTTGAACCAGAAACCTTTATGCTGTGAGGCTACTAACACCATCATGCAGCCCAAAGGAACTGTTTATAAACTGTATTAGGCATGGTGCAAATCAAATTTATGTCAGAGATTCTAGTTTCTTTGTGTAAATAATAACTCTTTTTCAAACACCGCAGTAAGACATGGAGTTCCTCATGGTTCTCTGCTTGGACTGATGCTTTTCACAGTGTACATGTTCTTTAAGGCATGGCATACACTTTTATTGCAACAAACTCAGCTATACTTACACACAAAACCAATCAGTTTGTCAGATTACAAATATGTTTTAATGATAAAGGTCTAGGGGACTTTGAATTACTCTTCTTCTAAAACCTTAGACAAAACTGAGTTTGTTGTCTTTGGACTCCAGAGGACACTGTTTAGAGATGTAATTACTCTGTGTGTCGTTATATTTGCTTCTGGAACAACAAATTCGATAAAGTAGCAAGACCGGATTATCCAATGTGCATTATGGGCACAGGCCCAAGGGCCCATTCCTACTTGAGCGCCATGTGGGGCCCAGGTAGGGAAAATACCAGCAGTTTGGACATAAAACAAAATGTATATAAAAGCCAGATAGTTACACCACAGTCTCCAGTGTGTTGCTATTGGCACCACTGGCTGAGAGATGTTAGAAATGTCATTTCACAATGTATCATTCACAATTTTCACAATGTTGTGGTGGGGAAGGTGGCCCGTTGAACACTCTGGGCCCAGGGACCTGTGCATTTTTAATCCGGCCCTGTTAAGTAGGTACAGGTAGTAGGGGTGGGAAAATCGAATCGAAAAAACGAAAATCAGGATTTTTTTGCTTCACAATTTTAAAATAGATTTTTTGTTAAAAAATCTTTTTTTTTCTTTCAAACAAATCAAAATAATCCATTATAAAATTTTTGTCATTTTTATTGTTTTTATTGATCTTTTTACTTGTCTTCTGGGGCGTTATAGCAGCAGAATGATGATCTGGCTACTGTGTTGTTTCTTTCTGATTGAAATTTAAAAAAATTACAAGCAATAAAATAAGTTTTATACATATATTTTGTTTTTAATCTACAAAAATCAGCAACATCAAAGAATTGTGAGAATCGCTATTTAAATCGAATCGGCACCCAAAAAAAATCGGAATCGAATCGAATCGGTACAAAAAAGGTATCGTCACAGCCCTAACAGGTAGTCACATGACCAACAGTCAGTCCGGGCAGTGACGCGCTGGGTCCTCTTGTCCAGAAGGGGGCGCTCTATTTTTCTGCTCCGACATTGTGACCTTAGCGGGACGCCAGCTGCAGTCACTTCCGGGATCACGCCGCCTTGCAAAGGTTGAAAATGAATATATAAAGTACTAATTTGTGTATCCAGCTAGTTTTCCCTGGTAAAGGAAGCGAATGTGCTCGTATTAATACGCTTATTGGGGTTTTTATTGAAAGTTATTGTGGTTGCTGTAGTGCTTAGTGTTAGCTAAACATGTCAGCGGAGGAAGCGGACAAAACAACCACCACTGATGCCAGCGCTGGAGATGAGGAGGAGGAATGGTTGTATGGAGGTAAAAACAACCAGATACTGTCTGCAAACACAACCTAAAGAGAAGAAACTTGATGTATTAACTGCTATGTTGATGAAGGTTTTACCAGTAACTATCAGAATGCTAAGAGACTGAGCCGTTAGCCGGGAAGCTTAGCTAAGCTAAGCTAACAGCGCCTCTTTGCTATTGTCGGCCTCCAGCAGTAAAATAGAATAAAGCACAACTTAAACAACGAATTATTCATATTATTTATAACTGCATCCTATTATTTAGTCTTTTTTTGATCAATTTAGACTTTAATTACTTCATAAATGTGAACAGCTATGAAGTTAAAGAACGTTAAAAGTTGTAATTCTTCTTGCATTGCACTTCTTGTCATGTTGTATTTACCTTTTATTTTTTACTATATGATTTTATTTGTCTATTTCTATGGACCTGGATTCTGTGTACTCAATCGAACTTGAATTGAACTGAATTGAAGCAAGAGTGGCGTTTCAAGTTTGTAACCTTGTAGTGTTGATAGACTCAATCTGACTTTCAGCAGCCACATAAAAGCTGTCAGTAAGAAGCTTTTTACCGACGGAGAAACATAAACAGAATTAAAACTTTAGTCTCCCAGGACGATCAGGAGAATCTCATCCATGCATTCATCTCCAGCAGACCGTAATGGTGTTTTAACAGGACTTTCTAAAAAGAGTATTAAACATCTGCAGCTCATCCAGAATTCTGCTGCTAGAGCTTTAATAGGACTAAGAGCTCTGAACACATCACACCAGTTTTAAAATCTTTACACTGGTTTTCAGCCAATCACAGGATAGATTTCAAAACCCTGCTGATCGTTTACAAATCCCAGAATGGTTTAGGACCAGAATACATCTGGGATATGTTCAGAGAATATAAACCAAACAGAGGTCTTCGATCCAAAGACTCAACTAGTCCAGACCAGAGTCCAGACCAAACGTGGAGAAGCAGCATTTAGCTGTTACGCTGCAAACAAGTGGAACAATCTGCCAGTGGAGAATAAACTTTCACCAAATGTAGAAATTTTGAAATCCAGGTTGAAAACATTTCTTTTTCTCATGCACCTATGCATGACATCTGCACAGTAACTTTTAATTAATTCAGCTTTTAATTATTCTAATATAATTTATTTTATTGGGATTTTGTGATTTGTATTTTCTTTTATGCTTTTTTTTAATGCTTTTAATGTTTAATGTAAAGCACTTTGAATTGTCTTGTCCATGAAAGGTGCTGTACAAATAAACTTGTCTTGCCTTCATTTCAGATGAATCTGAAAGCAAAGAGGAAGATGAAGAAGCCAAACTGAACGCTGCTGTCGGGTATCATCTACTCAAACATATAAGAGAAATACATGTGGCACAAAATAAAAACTAAGACCTGTCTAAAGATTATCAAAGTTTCTTAGGACATGCATCCACAAGTATCTAAGAACTTAATACACACCAGTTGCTTAGCGTCCAGATTAATGGATCATCCACTTCACTACATGATCAATAATGTGCCACACTCTGATAAAGCCAATGCAGTTTAATACAACAAATCAACATCACAAACACTACTAACTAAAGTTTAAAGTAACTTAAAGTTCACAGACTCTTCTTTAGGTAATATAAAATTATTTTGCAATGTATTTTTCTTGTTATGATATTTTGATAAGAGTAAAATATATGCTGATTTTGATGTGGCATAACCATTTGTTTACGTAGCCTGAGTAATTATAGCCTTAGATAAGGAAATTGCAAGCATTTGCTTATTTCCTCTTGCAAAAGTTGACTGTAGTTATTTGGAATTGGAATTTCAATATACATGTATACGCAGTTTAAAAACTAAAAGGCATAAAATTGAGTGGGCCCATAAACTACTTTTGCAGCATGTGTTATCTCCTCTCTGAACCGCACCTCTTGTTCTGTTGCTTAATAAAACTTGAAGGTTTTGCATTCACAAAAAGCATATATGATGTATTGGTATGTCCTAGTTGTTTGCTGTAACAGCGTATCCTAACAGAAAAGGGTTTCTTCAATAATAAATCTGGTTGTTATGTTTTATATTATTCCTACTTTTAGTGGACGATGTGTATAATATTTGTTTTATGTGTTTGAAATTTAGAAAAAAACCCAAAATATATATGAATTCTAACTGTATTTAAATTGTAGTGCGCCCACTGAGACTTCAACAGATGATACTGCTGCTGCACATGCAACAGGAAATGGAGTAGCCTCGGAAGTAAGTGGTCCTTGTTTGTTTTGCTTGTTTTAACCCCCCTGAATCTGTTACTTTCTGACCTTTCCAGGTTCTCATCTTTTAACTTTTGTGCCCCCCCCCCCCCCCCCCCCCGGTACTTTTAGGGCACAGGAGAAGCTGCTGGTGAGGATGTGGAGAGTGACAGTGATAGCGATGATGATGACGATGATGTTCGTGTCACCATTGGAGACATTAAAACTGGAGCACCACAGTACACGTAAGTTTGAGTTATATTGGGATGTTTAAAGATGCTGCTTTAAGTCCGGTACATGGGATGAGCAGCTGTTGACTGGATGGTAAATGCAAGATAGAATTTCTTTTATTAACAAAGACAGAATATTTCTACCAGATTTAATTGTTAGGTTTTTATTGTATGTAGGTGTGGGTAAATGCTTTACTCTTTTTATGTTTCTAGTAGTGAACATGAGAAATTAATTAAGTTGCTCCAAGAATTGTTCACATTTCCAGAAAAATCTAAAGTAATACCAAATATCTGATCCAAATTCTTTTCACTGACAGTTCTTTCATGAATTAGCTGAATGGGTAATGCTGGAGTCTGGCAGTCAGTGGTTGTTTATCCTGATGGTGAGCAGTTGAAGAAATGCAACATGCAACTGTAAAAAAAAAAAAAACAAGAAATGCTCACATGCAGAAAAACCCCAGTTTTGTGTACTACCTACCTTAGATGCTACTCAGTTTCCAGAAAAGTCTCTGACTGTAAAACACCAGAGGAATTTTCCCAGTTCAGACACTTGGAGCTTCACAGAAAACAAGAGGATGAGTCAGGAAGAACTGAAGAAACAGAATAAGCCAAAACTCTGTCAAGAGGCTGTAAGAAAGACTTATAGCGAGTATTGAACTAAAGCCAGGGTTTAAATAACAAGATTTAAATTATTGATCAGTTTGAAAACAGCCCTTAAACATATCTTAATTATTAGATGGGTGAAAATGACCAGTCTTAAATTTAATCTGCAAAAACTACAGAAAGTCACTGTGTCATCGAACAAATCCAGAACGTGGAGTTTTAAGGTAAAAAAAAGTTATGTAATGCGTCTTTAAAGTGCTGTTCAAGTCATCCTTTAAACATTTCTGTATTTCTTCATATATGGCAGGGTCAGTTTTTCCCAGAATGATGCAGCACTATTTCTTGTTGTTGTACTTCACTGTCAGATAAACAACTCTGGTAATTTTTTTCTCCCTCTCAGGACTTATGGAGCGCCGCCTGTCAACCTCAACATAAAAACAACAGGCTCCAGACCGTATGGTCAAGGTATCTCCCTTAATTGTTTAAACCAATCCTTTTTCTGTTTTTACTGTAAACTAATAAGTTCAGCCTTTTTTTCTTCTTGTAAAAGTCTGCAGTAACATCTGTTGTTTATTCCAGTTGCTGCAAAGCTGAAGGGAGTGGATCTGGATGCGCCCGGGAATATTAATGGAGTTCCAGTGCTGGAGGTGGACATGGAGTCCTTTGAAGAGAAACCCTGGAGAAAGCCAGGTGTGTGTGTGTGTGTGTGTGTGTGTTTGTATATGTGTATATGCGCGTGCTCGCCTTCCGGCAGCTGCAGTTTTTGCTTTTACAGATTACATCTCAGCTTTAACACAGTGTGTCATAACTATAAGAAACAAGAGCTTAAACTTACATTTGGTGCAGGAAAAAAATGCCTCCATGTTGGAGCTCAGGTGTTTTACAAAGGGTGTGTTTCTGTGTGTAGGAGCGGATCTTTCTGACTATTTCAACTACGGCTTTAATGAGGACACCTGGAAAGCTTACTGTGAGAAACAGAAAAGACTTCGAATGGGTCTAGAGGTCTCTACAGTCGGCTCAGTGACGAGCAAAATCACAGTGAGATACAAAGACTTAATGTGTCTTTTTCTTCTGAAGCATCTCTGTCAAGTCTCCATTCTCTGACTGTATTTTACCATCAGAAGTCACTGCTTGCTGTGATGCAGTTTATTTCACCTTTTTCTGTAGGTTCAACAGGGAAGGACAGGAAATGACAAGGATCTGTCCAGTTTGCCTGTTCACACCTCCAAGGCAGACTTCACATCTCCGGTCAGCCTGTACAAATCTGCTGCCAGTCAGATCACCAGGTAACTCTTCTCTTTTATGAGGTGTCTTACTAGGGAAATCAGCTTTACTATAAAGTTAAACAAAAGCAGAAATGATTTTATTGACTAAATATTTCATATACATGCTGATGTGTCATGTAAGGATTAAACAACGAGGAGCCGCGCATTAGACGGTTATAATGTACGACGCGGAGTTGAGAACATCGCGGCACGGAGCGGACTTCCTCCGTGAAGTGTGTTATAAGCATTTAATGCACAGTTCCGAGTTGTTTAATCCGCTTATGCCATGGTCGCACACAGTAAACATTGTATAACAAATTTGTATTTCTTTGGGACGCTTATTATTATTTAACACTTTCTTTTTTAACACTTGATAAATATGCTAAAGTATTAGAACTATTTTATGATGGCCTTAATGTACTTTTTATACCAAACAACAGCAGTGAAGCTACAGCGCATTTCTCTCATTCACCTGTTAACTGATCTGAACCAGCTGATTAACGCGTTGCTATGGTGACGCCCCGTAACAGAGGGGTATTATAGTGATTTAACTCGCTGAACTACGTATGCGTTTATACAAAATAATGCACGCCAGCTGTCATTTGAATTCTCACTGACCATGGTATAATGAGTCTTAATGCATCTGTTGGGGTGCGATCGATTTAGTGTCCTGGCTTTGATCGACTGAAGTACGACGCCTGTAATGAAACTTTACTGTGGTTGTTTAGCCGTGACCTTTTTACAGATGATTAACTGGTGACAGATGGGTAGATGTAGTCTTTCTTTTTTTTTTTCTAACCTTGATGTCTGTTTTTGAAATTGTTTTTCCAGGAAGACTAGCGGCACCATAGATGTGATCGGTGGACAGATGGCCACAATCAGCAGAGTTGAAGGCCGGCGCAGACACAATCTAGATGGCAACAATATCCAGGTACAAGAAGCAACATTTTTTAACAGTTTGAGTAAAAAAAAAACAACACAAAACGGCTCTTGACGGGTTCGATCACAGTGTCATCTCCTGTCCGTTGTCAGGTGATTTCTGAACACTCGACATCGGATGCTGAACCAGCTGCAGCTAAGATTCCCACGTTCTTCCCTCCTGGACCACTTCCTCCAAACATACCTCCACCTCCGTTTCTTCCTCCGCCGCCCAACGTCAGCACTGCGCCTCCACTCATACCCCCACCCAGTGAGTTTAGCTGCTTCTGTAATTCTCCGTCTGCATGCATCTGCAGTTTTTTTTAAACTTGTTCATGTTCTCTCTCACACTCCACCACACAGGGTTACCCATCACTGTCCCTCCTCCTGGTTTTCCTCCTCCAACCAGTGGTCCTCCTCCTTCTCTAATCCCCACTATGGACAGGTAATGCATATATTACCACGTGCACTTAAAGAAAGCAAGAGTTGAGATTAAATGAATTATTTGTAATTATTATTATCAGTCATCATCGTCTGGAACAAATCACTTTTCTTCTTCTTCACTTCATCCTTTTCTTTTTATTCTTTTACGTCTTCATGTCTTATTTTTTCTTTTTGTGTTTTTCCATCTTCATCTTCGTCTTCCCATGAGGGAGCAGAGCTGGGGGACTCAGGGGTGGACACTCCTATCTCTGGGGCTGAAGTCGCTGAGGTGGTCAAAAAGCTCCTTGGCGGCAAGGCCCCGGGGGTGGATGAGATCCGCCTGGAGTTCCTTAAGGCTCTGGATGCTGTGGGGCTGTCTTGGCTGACACGCCTCTGCAGCATCGCGTGGACATCGGGGGCGGTACCACTGGATTGGCAGACTGGGGTGGTGGTCCCCCTTTTTAAGAAGGGGGACCGGAGGGTGTGTTCCAATTACAGGGGAATCACACTCCTCAGCCTCCCTGGTAAGGTCTATTCAGGGGTCCTGGAGAGGAGGGTCCGCCGGATTGTTGAATCCTGGATTGAGGAGGAGCAGTGTGGTTTTCGTCCTGGTCGCGGAACAGTGGACCAGCTCTAGACCCTCTTTGGGGTCCTGGAGGGGGCATGGGAGTTTGCCCAGCCAGTCTACATGTGCTTTGTGGACCTGGAGAAGGCATTCGACCGTGTCCCCCGGGGGCTCCTGTGGGGGGTACTCCGGGAGTATGGGGTACCGGACCCCCTTGTACGAGCTGTCCGGTCCCTGTACGACAGGTGTCAGAGCTTGGTCCGCATTGCCGGTAGTAAGTCGGATTCGTTTCCGGTGAGGGTTGGACTCCGCCAAGGCTGCCCTTTATCACCGATTCTGTTCATAACTTATATGGACAGAATTTCTAGGCGCAGCCGAGGGGTTGAGGGGATCCGACTTGGTGGCCTCAGGATTGGGTCCCTGCTTTTTGCGGATGACGTGGTCCTGTTGGCTTCATCTGGTCGTGATCTCCAGCTCTTACTTGAGCGATTCACTGCAGAGTGTGAAGCGGCTGGGATGAGAATCAGCACCTCCAAATCTGAGACCATGGTCCTCAGCCGGAATAGGGTGGATTGTCCTCTCCGGGTCAGGAGTGAGGTCCTGCCTCAAGTGGAGGAGTTTAAATATCTCGGGGTCTTGTTCACGAGTGAGGGAAGGATGGAGCGCGAGATCGACAGATGGATCGGTGCGGCATCTGCAGTAATGCGGACTCTGCGCCGACCCAATTAAACCCAATTAAAACTCTGTTCGTGGACATACTGATACTGAAATCATTCAAACAGCTTCTCGCTGTAAAACCATATCTATCTATCTATCTCGCTAGTTAACCCAACAGTTTACTTATGCCTTCGCACCACTAACTCCCAGTCTGTGTACAGGGTAAGGGAGCGCCCAAGCTTAAAGATTTATGATCCGCATCTTGTCTGCTGACAGTGGAGCTTTAACCACAAAGTTGTTTGCTAGTCACCTTACATTAGAAGGGAGAAAAATGCTCTCCTCTCACCCTGTGAATGACTGGTATCCTGTCCACTTTGTATCCCAGCTGCTACTCTGAACAGGATAAAGGGGAATGAAAAATAGATTAAGTTGCTCTATGTTGGAATCAGTGAGTTTGTTAAATCCAGTATAAACCAAGTTGAAACTAACGATGACAGTGTTGCTCCTGGTGGCACAACAGACATGATACCGGACTGGGTGAAAAACAACTTTTCCGGCCTCGTGTCATTGTTAATGCTCAGGTCAGGATTGTGTCCTGTGCTGTGATTTTTGTAGAGACATTGTCTTCTACTGCTTGCAGTTTGTCTTTACTAAAGCATGACACATGGTTGTGATGGAAGTACACAGTGACACGCTGTCCTCTCAAGATGCTGTCATGTTTCACATGTGCTGTTTATACACTTGTGAAGTGCAATAGGGTGAAAATGCTGCAGCTTCTCTAACATCCTCTGTTTCCACAGCAGCCACCCTGGAGGTTACGATGGGCGTTCTGTGCCCCCGTACCCATTTCCTCAAGGTAAAAAGCTCTGCAGCACGTTGGCTTTTCTAACATATAAGCACTAAATACTTCCACTTTGTAAAAGATTTGATGTAACAATGAACAAATGTAAAAAAACACATTTTAGATGTTTGGGAATTCACATCATTGGATTTCCATCAATACGGAAAATTTCCTGCATCTTTCCAGGTGCTTACCCGCCACCCATCGCTGGAGGTGTACCTCCTCCTTGGCCCCCAATGATGGACAACGCCAAGCCGTGGGACTACTATCCGCGTCGAGATGATAAGAGAGACAAAGACAGAGACAGACCCAGGGAGAGGACGCATGAGCGGGAGCGAGAGAGGGAGCATAGCCCTTCAGCTATTGGCTACACCAGGTCAGAGGAGGAAACACACACATAACATGATATATATTGCAGGTTAATGCTGCTGCTGATCCTGTGCAGTGTATTAAATGTCACGTTGGTATTCTTTTAAACATGTAGAGCTAATTTCTGTAGCATAACACATACAAACCCTTTAGTAGTCATAGAAATCAAGGTCTTTTACCAAATGCATCTAGCCTTGATAGAAATGTGTGAACAAGTTTATTCCCTGGTAGTAACACCAGCTTGTTATAGGGTTTGTGGAATAAAGAGCGTTCTTGTCCTGTCTGTTGCCATAGTGATGAGGAGCGGTATCGCTACCGTGAGTACCAGGAGCGTGGATACGGAGAGCGCCATCGTGACCGGTCGAGTCGAGAAAAAGAAGAAAGACACAGAGAGAGGCGACACAGAGAGAAAGAGGAGGGACGCCACAAGTCCTCTCGCAGGTAAGCTAGCATGCACTCTGTCGCAGTAACCTTGTCTTTTTTTTTTTTTTTCTTCTCAGTGTTTTTAATGTTTTACTTTTATAACTTTTATCATTTACACACTTTTTCCACAAGCTTGTTCATATTTTTCCACACCTGCTGTGTGTTATGCTGGTGTTAGCGGCTGCCGTACCGGACAGAAACCACAGCAGAGAGCAACGTTGCTTCTTTTCCATTCATTTCCTGTGAAGCTTGCGTTAATGAGGCGATGGTCGCTGCTCTCTTTCAGCCAAGCGACAGGCGACATTTGCGCACACGGGGGCGTGCAACGCGACTCAAGAAAGCTGAAAAATGTTGAGCTTTTGTCGCTATTGCACGGCTGTTCAACCAGTCGGTCAACGTTTCACTGACTGATCAAGTTGGACACGGATCAGTTGACGTCCGCCATCATGATGATATTCACCAGGATGTTTCATTGTTTTTAAAACAGGATGAACCCGAGGTGTCTTTTTCTTCTGTAAAGTAGAGTTAACAGCAAGATTTCTGTCAAAATCTCCCGACTCTTCATCCTTCATGCTTTATCTGTCTGCGCTGCAGTGAAAATGCCAAAATTCCCTCCAGTATTCTAACCAATCAGATTTCTTGGAGATAAGCAATCAGAGAGCGTGATGCTGCTGTTTGACACGTCCCGTGTGTTGAGTTTCAGTCCCCCCCCCCACCGTACTGTTTTCATACTTTGTTCTTTTTCTTTAAACACTGTTAGAAGATAAAGTGGTGCAGAGTTTTATAACCACTGAAATGCAAACCATCACAGGAAACACGCAGAAGAACACTCAGAAGTGATGATGCCACAACTTTTCAGAGTTATGATGCAAAGAAGGAACTTGACGGCGCGTTGACCTAGATTAGGGTTCTTTGAGGGTTTAAAACGAACACTTGAGCTACAAAACAGCTTGTTGATGGTTGGTTAAATCTGTGCGCAGGATTTGTTCATTTAAAGTACAAAGTGTGATTTCATATACAGGCGATCCTCGGTTTATGAACGAGTTCTGCTCCTACCGCAGCGACGTAACCCGAAATTCCGCGCAAGTTGGATTTTTAATTCTTAAATAGCCCATATTTCACCCTTGATCACTAAAATAACTGTCTAAATAAACGTATTATACATCATATTAATAGAAAAACAGTATAGGCAATTAAAATACGCACCGAGGCATCGTCTCAGCCTCCGTATCACACGTCATATGAGCTTATGTGGATCCTCGTAACTTCAAAACTTTTTTTTGTTTTTTCATTACATTTATTTATTGAGTTGTAAAATTTAAACAGCGCAAGTCGAGAACTGCGTAACCCAAGGACTGTGTAACCCGAGGACTACCTGTATCATTAAAAAAAACACTCTACTGCAACATTGCATAAATAAAGTATTTTACATCCATTTAATTTCATGGAAAAAATCACTTTTATTTGGGACGATTCATACTTGAATGAATATCATGTATGTTTTTACTTTCAGTTTTTTTTGAAAATGCAGAAAATTAATCAGTTGAGTCATTTTTATTTCTCTCAAGGGAAAACTTTTTATTTTCTTACACTCAGGTTGTTTTCAGTGATGGAAAGATTAGGAATATTAGATTCCTGCTAAAATCGGATATCATGTCCCGACTTTGAAGGACTGATGACATAAGAACTATTTTGTTTCACGTCTTTTAGACCAGCAGGTAACGATGCTGCATTTTTTTGAGTAAAACCAATCTCATCAACTGTGCCGTGTTTTCAGACTCTAGGTGGTGATGTTCAGTGATTTTAGTCAATGACAGTCATGGCCTCTTATTCCTCAGCCATGGCTTGAGTGAATTTTTAACATGCCCGTCTGCTTTTCGTGGCTTTGAGGTGCATTTTTGCTGCATAAGACAGGAAAGGCAGTGACAGCAGCAGCAACTGAAATGGAGGCTTAATAAATATTTAATCAGTGAAATGTTTCCCTGTCAACCTTTGTCCTCTGCTTAATACTTTTCCCCTCCTTCATTTTCTAAACTCCTTTCATGCCCCTCTTTGTCATCCAGTGTCCTCTTGTCCCGTCTCTATTTCTCTATTGATCTCCATCTTTATTTGTCTCCCTGGTTTCCCATCTTGCATCTCTTCTCCTTCTCTTGTCCTCCCGCATCTGCCCTTTAGTTCGATCGCCCCTGCCCTCTCCACCTTTGTCATTTTAACACCCCTTTTCTTTCTCCTTCCATTAGCAGCAGCAGCCGGAGGAGGCACGACAGCGAGGAGGGTGACAGCCATCGGAGGCACAAACACAAAAAGAGCAAGAGGAGCAAGGAAGGCAAGGACGCCGGCGAGGAAATGGGGGCAGACCAGGAGAACCAGGAGGCCATGGAGTAGTCTTTCTTCTCTGTTTGAACAAACGACAAAACGGAACGCTGCAGTCATGGACGCATCATGTCACCCTCCTCTTCATCGATCTGCACTCCTCTTCATCCTGCATCACCATCAATACCAGAGTGGATATGGGAGAGCAGGAGGTGAAAGGGGTGTTCCTCTCCTCATCCATCTTATAAGTATGATGCATCAGTCTGTCACTTTTCATCCTCTCCCAACCCTTCTCTCGGTAAGAATTAGGTCAGATTTCTCTGTATAGTCAGGATGATCAGCCCGATACTCTTCTTTTTATCGTTTGTTTGATGTCCTTTTGTTCTTGTTCCGTATGGAGATCTATAGAAAGCTGACAGTTGAGTTCGATTAAAAAAAAAACACCTTTCATAAGATGTCTTTTTGTGACCTTTTTTTTTTTTTTTTTTAAAAACACCAAATCTAATATCACTTAAATGTTGATCACAAATTATTTATAATGGTCTGTAGAAGAAAGAAACTTTTATAATCGAATTTAAATTGCAGCATTTTGAGTGATGCAGACTTTGCAGCGGTCTGTTATGGTGAAGAAGGAGTTGAACCTTGAATTTCCCCTCGGAGGTGAATAAAGTATCTTTAATTTGATTTGATTTCAACCAAAAGCTGACGTTCTCGATTTACCACTCCATCTACGTTCTTACCTTCACCTACGGTCATAAGCGGTCGGCAGTGACTGAAAGAACCAGACTGCAAATACGAGCAGCTGAAATGGGTTTCCTCCGCAGGGTGGCCGGGCTCTCCCTTAGAGATAGGGTGATGAGCTCGGTCATCCGGGAGGGGCTCAGAGTAGAGCCGCTGCTCCAACGCATCGAGAGATGCCAGATGAGGCGGATCAGACATCTGGTTAGGATGCCTCCTGGACATCTCCCTGGTGAGGTGTTTCTGAGCACCTCCCTGCCGGAGGAGACCCTGGGGAAGACCCAGGACACGCTGGAGGGATTATATCTGCTGGCATGGGAACGCCTTGAGATCCCCCTGCAGAGCTGGAAAATGTGGCTGGGGAGAGGGAAGTCTGGGTTTCCCTGCTCAGACAGCGGCCCACGTGACCCGACGTTGGATAAATAGAAGAAAATGGGTTTAAAGGAGCTAAGTTCAAAGCAGCCACTTAAATTGTAGAGCAACGGGATTAAATTTGGTCCTGTGAGCCCCCCAATCCATCAGGTCTTCCATGTCTTCCTACTTCAACACACCTGAATCGAATAAAATGGATCTTTTACTCAAAGGAGCACAGAGGTGGGAGTTAAAAGTATTTTCACAAACTTATGTCATTGGGTTGATGATGATGATGATGATGCCGGTCTTCTTTTTTCTCCTCAGACTCGCAGAGTGAATTCAAACATCTGATTATCTTTGAACACATCCTAAAAATATTATTCAGGCTGTTCCTGTCCTTTGTAGAGTCCACAAAACCATCAAATAAAAGACAAACTCGTTATATATGAATAATAAAAAGTGCATAAAATAGACTGCGTTCATGTCATGGCTCGGGTATTTGTATGACTCAACAACATGGACATCTTCACCATGAATGACATTTACTTTGCATCCACTGCTCTGAAATCATTCATCATGATTCCCTGTTTTATGTGTGTAAATATCCAGATGTTTCTCTGACCTGCTGTCACTGATTCTCAGTCCAGTTCCTGTCATCTGGCGTACATCAGCCTCTAAATGTAGACGACAGCAGAGGGATCACCTGAGGAATTGCATGCATTTCTCAGATCATATATCAGCCCAGACTTTTAACTTTTTATTTTCCTTTTTTACTTTACATAACTATGTAAAAAATAACAACAAAAAAAAAAAAAAAACACACACAAACGGCAAGAGTGACAAATGTTATAAAACAAACATGAAGTTCCAGCCTTATTTCCATGACATAAATTTCTTCTACTATTTCTTTGCAGTTCTCTAAGGTGGGTGGGTTAGTGTTGCTCCATTTCCGAGTAATGGTCTTTTTTGAGGCTGTCAGGAGGATCTTGAGCAGGTATTTATCCATATTTGCAGGGGAGATTTCAGCTAAATGTCCCAGATACAGAGCTGTACATATTTTAGGTATCTCGTATTTCTTTCAATCCCCTCCACACATCATCCCAACATTATGTCAGTTTTATACATCGCCAAAAAATGTGTATGATCTACATCATTCCAGGTTTTTAGGACGTCATGGTGATATGCCAAGTTTTCATCTTTGTGAGAAACATTAAAAAGACCTTCAGGAAACCTGATGTCTCATTGCTCAGGACTGATCGGCTTCTTTAGAGGCAGAACATAAGAAAACACCGGAGGGTGGTGAAAAGTTTTGCACATTTGCTCTACATATCTAGCAACTGGACATCAGGTCAGCTGTTATGTAAGGATGAGATGTGTGATTGCAGGGTTGTTTGTGTTTTTAAGGTTCAATCGACTGAACAACAGATGAGCACAAAGTTCAGCTGAGATTCGGATCAATCCATGTTTTCATAACGCTGCACTTCATAGATTTTTCTGGAAAGTTTTAACCTCTGTTTCTGGATTCTTTGCTGCAGATTTGAGTTATTTTTCGCTTCTTGTGCAACATTAAAACGCTGCTGTTTTTAATACAGTCCCGTCTGTTTCACGTCATTGTGTTAAACTGAGAAAACCAGGTTTATTATTAAATTTTTTATGCTATTTGTAGGCAACGGACATCTAAATGCAGCTGCATCAGATTGTGCTACTTGGGGGTCTTTGCACATGAACTTTATTGGCCACACACTGGACTTTGCTTTGTGTACTTGCTACTTTTACTTCTGACTTGAAATGTTAGAAACTATGAATATAATTGCATTATTGAATATTCCAATAATAAGCTGGCTTGTCTATTAATATATCAAAGTATCTGTTCAGCAATGAGAACAGGTTTAGGTTTATTAATGTCAGGTTTAAGAAAAACTATTGCATGTGATCAGTTCAAGCCTCCCAAAACAGACCAAAGTCTGCCCTCTTCTATCCCCCCCCCAACCCTTATTTCTGCCTGTTTACTTTGGTTACATCAGCACAGTGACTCATATATGTTGCATCTAGACGGGGAAGCTCTTGAAGTGAAGCAGTGAGGAGTGTGGAGACAAACACAAAGTCACAAACAAGAAAACCTGGACAAAAATAAATCAACCATGGAGAGGATGAAGTGTGTTGCGGTTGTGCTGCTGAGTCTTCTCTCACTGGGACGTTGTGCTCCTCTGAGCAGCTGCGACACGTTGCTGAAACCGATAGAAATCAGCACTGAACAGGCAAGTTGTTGTTTTTGTTTCGCACCATGAGCATCCTGCCACAGACTTTTAGTGACCGTAGAGATAAACTTTAACCGTGTAAGAGACAAAAAAATCCAAGCTACTGTTAAATAAAATGCTGCGATTCACATTCAAAATAAAGTACCATTTAGAAATGAGCTAATGTGCTCCTAATAAGTAAGTAGTCCCTCTCTAAATGAAATGAAATGAAATTAAATTAAATATTTTGCACTTCTTCCAGTAAAATCTCTTGCATGGTAAACCACATTAGAAAATTAAATTAAATTAAATATTTTGCACTTCTACCAGTAAAGTCTTTTGCATGGTAAACCACGTTAGAAAATTAAATTAAATTAAATTAAATATTTTGCACTTCTACCAGTAAAGTCTCTTGCATGGTAAACCACGTTAGAAAATTAAATTAAATTAAATTAAATATTTTGCACTTCTACCAGTAAAATCTCTTGCATGGTAAACCACATTAGAAAATTAAATTAAATTAAATTAAATTAAATTAAATATTCTGCACTTGTTCCAGTAAAATCTCTTGCACAGTAAACCACATTATAGCATGAAAATCTGTGCAAACTGAACCTAAAATGACAGTACAATACATGCATTTATGGTAAGATTGAAATGTTTACTTCGTCAAATATTATTTGCAAAACTGTTTCTGACGCCTTAACGATGCGTATATAACCTGGACGTGCCTCATTGGAAAACAGCTTGACACTTCCATCATCTGTCGTAGTGTGTGTGTTATTTTTCTGTTTGTGTTGCAGATGTTGGGACGGTGGCTGTACGTCGGGGGGAGCTCAGAAATCCCAGGAAGCCGCTCTCTGGCCCACCTGATGACCAGTGTTTGGGTGGACCTGCTTCTAACTCCTCAGAGCAACGTCCTCAAACTCGTCCAGACTCAGAAAATGTAAAATCTTCTTTGACACCAAACATTTCCATGCCAGAGCTATCAGATGCATTAATTTCAATCTGGATGATTTACTTTGTATTTAGTAGTTTAACAAACTATATTATGACCAGATTAATGACCTTAATGCTTTATGTATAACAAAAGATTTTATTTTTTAATTACTTAAATATGAGCCTATATTTAAAGCTGCATATTTCCAGCCACTCAACTTCAGTGAACCACATTTCAACACAATTTAAAGCTAATATTAGTATCTCTAACAATAAATAAATTTATTTTCTACGTGTGATGATGATCTGTAGTTGCTCCTGGGAGCCGTCAGAATAATTTCCTTAATGATTACCTTCACAGATACGGCAAATGTTCCAGTTTAGCGTACAATGTGATGTTTGAAAACAGCACAATGTTGATCGGTGAGTGATGAAAAGCCCCACAGATCAGTTATTCATGATGGACACCAACTCTTTGTCATTCTGCTCACCTGCTTGTGTTGTGTGTTTCATACAGAGCAGCCTTTCTACCTGAAAGAGGTCTACCTGTCGACCGAGTGCCCCGACTGTCTGCTCGCCCATGAAGACATCGTCTCTGGAAACGATACTTTTAAAAGTCTCCTCATGTTCAGTAAGAAACTCATAGTAATGGATGTTTGATAGTGACTTTTTTTAACTGATATCTGATATACCAATTTTGTCCGTCACTGATATCAACCAATGCCGACCGATGCCAATATTTTTGGAGCAAGTGTTACCAAACACAAATATCTTGAAAACTATACATGACATCTATCATATTTAGTCGTTTTGAGTTGACATATAATATGTGCATGTTGTGTAAACGTTGTGTCATTAAAAAAGTAAAATACGATACAGATAATTTATGATATCAAATTTTAATGTCAATATTGGCCAATCATATCGGTATGTCAATAATATCAGACATCTCTACTCAGAGCATCTTTTCCATTTTAATATTGGTTTTATGAACAAAAATCTGTTGGCAAACAGATTTACTTTCCCTGAATTTTAATATGTAAATATTCAATTATTTTTTTATATCTTTTATTAAGATAAATTCTGTGTTTTGTAGGTAAGAGTGGGAGCGTTTCACCTGCTGCACAAGAAATGTTAAAGAAACAAGCAGAATGTCTACAGATGCTGCCACCGATAATGATGAACACAGACTATGGTGGGCTCTAACACGCGTCGTCATGCCAACATGCACTCCTACCAATAGTTGATTGTCATATTGATCATGTTCATAATCTTTGCACGTACACAGAAATGTGCCCAGATGACATCGAGTCGTCCGAGGGGCTCAGCGCCCTTAACTCCCTGCTGGAGGCCAGGATGGGACACCGGGTTGCAAGATTTCTGGACACCATTTTTGATCTGTTTGTCAACTGATTTATGATTTGTAATAAATCACGAGAAAGTTGTAATAAAATTTAAGAGAAATTAAGAGAAATTTTTCATTTTCTTCATTATAATCAGTGGTCAAGGTAAAATATTTGGCTATAAACTGTAGAAGTAAAACCCAGTCAGATGCTGCAAAATACTGATTATTGGTTTACCAGTACTGGGATTTCACCTCATTAGCCAAGACAACTTTATTTATAAAACACTTTCTGACAGCCACTGCTAACAAAGTGCTAAACATAACATAATTAACATATTAAAACATAAATCAGAAAACAATAAAACTGTAAAGTTTAAAACCATAAAATATAAAAACAATGAAACAAATAAATAATAAAAGCAATAAAAGCAAACTCATTCTGGGTAAAATGCCAGTGAAAATAGGTGGGTCTTAAGAAGGGATTTAAAACTTTATTATTTATTAGATGTCTAATGGGACAAAAATGGTGCCTTTGCATGTACATGTTTATTGTCTTTCCAGATTCACAAAAGAGACTAATTCATCTCCACACCATCAGAAATGAAGACTTCTGACCAGATGGGCCTCCAGCAGATTAAATGTGACCCCAGCTGCCATGAGGTTTAGTTCATAGTTCTGTCACGTAAATCTTCTTGTTTCCAAAGCTTCTTTAGTCTTTAAGATCATATTTGGTTTTTCTGTTTAGTTTTATAACTTCAGTCTGATCTCTGGGTGGTTTTTAGCTGGTTTGGCTTTCCGTCCCTGTGATGGACAGACAACATGGCCGCTGCTTGACAGCAGCTGTTCAGACACTCCAGCCCTCCCTGCAAGTCTGCACTGGACTATGTTGGTGTAAGAAATGCAAAGAAATGAATGGGTGGACTGGTTTTCTGCTGATCTCACACACCTGGATTCTATTAGACAAATTCTGCTCCTGCTTTTTGTTGGTCAATGGCTGACCTGCGTCTCTCTGTTCAACATCACATTGTTTCCTGTCAGTGTCTCAGCACCCATTAAGGTTTGCTCGATTTCTCTCTTGGGGAGGCATTGTTTTTCAGACAACCTGCCAGTGCAGCTTCTGCTGTGTCTTTATTAGATTTTATAACGATTATCTGCACATTTCTCTCCAACATAAGAACAGTTTTCCTTCATTCTACTTTAAATCAACGCTGGCAAAGAAGAGGTCTAACCTGCATTTCAGTAACTTCCCTTTGTGCACAGAGATTTCCTCTAGTTTTTTTTAGACTTTATGTACTTTTGTTATATTTCAAGTCTTTACAATTTCGTGCTGAATATTATTCTGAATCTCTAAATCGAGGTTGCAGCTGTTTATAGCTTGTTGAACCTTTGCCCTCTTTCACTTTTCTGACTCTGCCTGTTATAGATGCTCTTTTTTTTTTAATGTATCTCGTAAATTAACCTGATTTGCTGCAACGCGCTCGTCTCCCAGCTGCTGCAAGTACCACTTACTTCTCCAACCTTTTGTTGCTCTGTCTCTCCACGATTAAATTCAACATAAGCTTGTATTTTTGATGAAATTCTGAAATGCCTCACTTTAAACATTTTTTTCACAGTGTTTTCTATGTTTTTATTGGGAGCAAAACGTTGGTTATGACAGGTGCAAATCGTTACATTCTGTTTGTTTTTTGTTTTTTTTTTTGTTTTTTTTTTGTCTTTTCCTGCATTTAAGCAGGCAAAATGGCTTTTCTGGATGCTGTATTCTGCTGGGCAGATTTACTTTGCCAAGGGAAGCATCATAGATATAATGCTCCCCTTGATATTCTGAATTTTAATTTTATTTCTCTATTTATTTAGCATAATTCTTTGTATTACAACGTGAGTACTGCTGGACCGGACCGGAGAGGACAGAAGAGGGAAAGAAAAAGAGAATTGAAAAGAAGAGAAAACAGAAAACACATTGTAGAGAGAATAAGAGAGAGAGAGAAAGAAAAAAAAGGAAGAATGGGAAAGAAAACAACCTACATACATTTGCATGTACATAAACACACATACACACCCGCTTATATATACACACATCCATACACCTATACACACTGGAGTCATGTTCCCCCCAGAGCTCACAAGCTAAATCAGACACACTAGAAGAAAACTAGTCGTTAGTAAATGAACCTGCAGACGACTCAGTGACTGTGTCACATGCAGAACATGCAGTGTGGAACATGTTTGTTTTTCTCTTACCAGATTATTTTGGACAAAAGAGTGTGTGATGTCGGTTTTTGCTTTATGAAATATGCATAAGTTTAGTTGAATAGTGCTGCATCGTGAAAATATTTGCAATATAATCTACTGAAATATATTATAGATACATATATTTTAACAAAACTTTTTGTCCAAGTTGTTCTTAAATGTGCCCTGCGATGGACTGGCGAGCTGTCCAGGGTGTACCCTGCCTGTCGCCCAAAGCCGGCTGGGATAGGCTCCAGCTTCCCCGCGACCCTGAATTGGAATAAGCGGTTCGGAAAATGAATGAATGAATGTTCTTAAATGTGTGTTCTTTATCATTCAAGGCTTGTAAGTGTTGTGTGTGCGTGTGTTGGCAAACATATTCAATAATCAATGTGTGACATTTTTTACCGACCCACAGACTTGATCTTTTTAGCAACCTCAGTTCCCTAGAAGTTCTTGTCAATATTTGAGAATGCTTGTGACCTAAAAGGAGAAGGGAAACACTTCCTCTGAGAACCAGGAAGTGTAAGAAACGTACTAAAAAAACGTCAAATGGAACGAACAAAGATATGTGCATCTTTTACTTCATTACTTATAGTTAAAACCATGTCAACGGCAGAAGAAATGATAAATTCCTCATCCATGCAGTGAGGCGTTTTAAACCGGGAAAGTCTGCAAACTATGCCATGTGGATGCTGCTTTAGTAAAACAGCTCTGCTTTAGGACAGCTGAGTAGTTAATACGTAATAAAAAGGCTTTTCTTTATGGTTTTTTTCATCGCCGACAACTGACCGTTACCATAACTTGACCATTACTTGGTCAAACCCAGGACAAGATAGACTGGTACTTTCTCAAATTTGTCTGTTTTCCCAGCAGTACCAAAGCTATAACTTATATGTAACCTTGCTGCACCTCCTTTTGGCCCCGTAGGTGCCTGTCCCCCAGATTGAGAACCCCTGTTTTAGTCCATGCTGATGTGTCTTATCTCTGGTATTACAACACTAAAGTAAACAATCAAGGACACCGTCAGTTCATGTGGGCAGAACCTTGCTACCTTAAAGCAGCACCGTGCAGCCTGAATGTCCAGAACCAGCCGGAAAGCCATCATGGAGCTTGTTCACGTTGCTGTGGCTGTTTTCAGTCTTCTGTCTCTTGGAGAGTCTGCTCCTGTGACAGACTGCGAAACTCTAACGCAGCCTATTGTCATCCAAGGAAGAGATCAGGTAAGATACTCTAATATCGCTTTATACAGCTCAGAAATGGATCATCTTTATAAATAGATATATGTTTTGTTTTTTTGGATCAATAAAGTATTTTATTCACTTCAAACTGTTGCAGCTGCTGGGAAGATGGACGTACATAGCAGAGAGCACAAACATACCCGGATCCAAAGTGTTGACCAAGATGTTTGCAGAGACCAGCTGGTGGAACATCACAGCTGCTGAACAGATTAACATCATCACCACTTTTCAGTATCAGAAAATGTAATTTTACACCTAAATTTACTGGATGTTTGATAACATTACCGTGTTTCAGCTTATTTACAAATCAAACTCTTATTTTAAGTATATGCAGATTTTTAAAAAAAAAAAGAAAAAAGATATTAATATATTAATTTTTTTTCATGTTAAAGGATGGGACTTTGCTTCAGTATTACAACAAATGCAACTTTGGAAAACAACAGAATTTCTCTAGGTGAGAAAATCCCAGACACACTTGCTCGTCTCGTGCCAGGAACAGCTGTAATGTCTCTGTCAGCTGTAATGTAAATATGTCTCTGCAGTGCAACCCTACCCATCCACTGGCTTTCTGCTGCAGACTGGCTGTCCTGACTGCCTGGTTGTGTACTCAAACTACACACTGGGAAGAAGCTCATACAGCGGCCTGCAGCTCCTGAGTAAGAAACAAACACACTGATGCAAATGACACGAATAAAAATATGTGTTAAAGGGATTAATAATGATAGAATCTCCTTATAGCTTGTTAAATAAGTTATATACTCCTGTAAATTGAATGCAACCCCTGTGCAGATACTTTAGCTCGGTGTTTTTCAACCACTGTGCCGTGGCACACTATGTGGCGTGAGAGATTATCAGGTGTGCCCTGAGAAATTACCCAATTTCAAATAATTGGTCCAAAAAGCAGCTCTGTGTTCATCCAAACAGGCCCCGGTGAAAGATAATAAAATTCCTTCTTCTTGTGTTTATCTGATTTCTATTTAAGAGGCTTTGGCTTGATGGACTTTATATTAATAATATGGACTTTAAATAACAAAACAAAGCAAAAACATTATGGTTTGTGGTGTGCCTTGTGATTTTTTTAGTGAAAAAAAGTGTGCCTTGGCTCAAAAAAGGTTGAAAAACACTGCTTTAGTTGGACCTACGTTACTCTCCCATCCTGTGTGTTTACTGGTGACCTTCAGCTGGAGGCTGCAGCCTCTGCTGGAGAACCAGAAGAAGCTGCTTGGCTGTCCTGCTCTTCGCTGCAATGTTTGTGTGTCATTAAACCATCAAACGTTGTATTTGACTGTTACAAAGAGTATTGTTAGCTTTAACAATCACATTTAATAAAGATATAATTCTGTTTGTACTTTTTTAAGGCAGGATGACAGGAAGAAATTCCCTCCCAGTGCTTAAAGTTAACATGAGGTGTTTGTACTGATATTTTTTTTTACCAAACCTGACACTTTGCATCGTGGTCAAATGTTTCCACTTTGATCCAGTCTGTCCAAAGGACATTGTACCAAAAGGCGTATTTTTTTTCACTCAGAAACCTTTCCAGAGGTTTGTTCTGATGCAACTTGGCAAACTGACTCTTTTTGTTCAACCTTTTTCTAACAGAACTGCTACTAACTTTAGCATTTCACGTGCTAACTGAGGCCTGTGGAGTCTGAGATGTAGCTTTTGGGTTTTTTTGCTGTTGCTCTGAGCAGTGGACTGTCTCACCTCAGGAAAGTCTTACTGGGAAGATTGGCCGCTTTCTTCACTGTTTGTTATGAGTAAATCTTCCTCACTGTAGAAAGATGAACGCCATATTGTTTGGAAATGGTCGTACACAAGGCCGCCTTAATGCACGGCTTACATGGATTGTTGATAAGTTATTTCTGCTTAGGAAGCTTCACGGGGTTGTTTGATCTGTTGCTGCTGTTATTTTTTTTTCATTAAGTAATGTATTCAGTGTTTTTTGTTA